>NC_088405.1:35292579-35510079 GCF_034236695.1 Oncorhynchus nerka
CACACACAGAGATGCATACAAAGCTCTCCCTCGCCCTCCATTTGGCAAATCTGACCACAATTCCATCCTCCTGATACCTGCTTACAAGCTAAAATTAAAGCAGGAAGCACCAGTGACTAGATCAATAAAAGAAGTGGTCAGATGAAGAAGATGCTAAGCTTCAGGACTGTTTTGCTAGCACAGACTGGAATAGGTTCCAGGATTCCTCCAATGGCATTGAGGAGTACACCACATCTGTCATTGACTTCATCAATAAATGCATCAATGACGTTGTCCCCACAGTACGTACATACCCCAACCAGAAACCATGGATTACAAGCAGCATTTACAGGCAACATTTACAAGGCCGCAGGGCCAGACGGATTACCAGGACGTGTACTGCGAGCATGCGCTGACCAACTAGCAAGTGTCTTCACTGAAATGTTCAATCTCTCCCTGTCTGAGTCTGTAATACCAACATGTTTTAAGCAGACCACCATAGTGCCTGTGCCAAAGAACACTAAGGTAACCTGCCTAAATAATTACTGACCCGTAGCACTCACGTCTGTAGCCATGAGTGCTTTGAAAGGCTGGTCATGGCTCACATCAACAGTCATCCCAGAAACCCTAGGCCCACTCCAATTTGCATACCGCCCCAACAGATCCACAGATGATACTGTCTCTATTGCACTCCACACTGCCCTTTCCCACCTGGACAAAAGGAACACCTATGTGAGAATGCTATTCATTGACTACAGCTCAGCGTTCAACACCATAGTTACCCTCAAAGCTCATCAATAAGCTAAGGACCATGGGACTAAACACCTCCCTCTGGACTTCCTAACGGGCCGCCCCCAGGTGATAAGGGTAGGTAACAACACATCCGCTATGCTGGCCGTGTGGTGCCAGAACTACAACCTCTCCCTCAACGTGACAAAGGAGATGATTGTGGACTACAGGAAAAAGAGAACAGAGCACGCCCACATTCTCATCAATGGGGCTGTAGTGGAGTAGGTTGAGAGCTTCAAGTTCCTTGGTGTCCACATCACCAACAAACTAACATGGTCCAAGCACACCATGACAGTCGTGAAGCGGGCACGCCAAAACCTATTCCCCCTCAGGAGACTGAAAAATATTTGGCATGGGTCCTCAGAAGGTTCTACAGCTGCACCATCGAGAGCTGGTTGCATCACTGCCTGGTATGGCAACTGCTCGGCCTCCGACTGCAAGGCACTACAGAGGGTAATGCGAACGGCCCAGTACATCACTGGGGCCAAGCTTCCTGCCATCCAGGACCTCTATACCAGGCGGTATCAGAGGAAGGCCCTGAAAATTGTCAAAGACTCCAGCCACCCTAGTCATAGACTGTTTTCTCTGCTGCCGCATGGCAAGCAATACCGGAGTGCCAAGTCTAGGTCCAACAGGCTACTAAACAGCTTCTACCCCCAAGCCATAAGAATCTGTCACGCCCTGGTCTTAGTATTTTGTGTTTTTTAAATTATTTTGGTCAGGCCAGGGTGTGACATGGGTTAATTATGTGGTGTGTTTTGTCTTGTTTTTTTTGTAGGTATTAGGATTGTGGTATAGTGGGGTTATCTAGAAAAGTCTATGGTTGCCTGAAGTGGTTCTCAATCAGAGGCAGGTGTTTATCGTTGTCTCTGATTGGGAACCATATTTAGGCAGCCATATTCTTTGAGTGTTTCGTGGGTGGATTGTTCCTGTCTTTGTGTTTGTTGCACCAGATAGGGCTGTTCTTTTTTTTTTTTTTTTCACGCTTCTTGTTTTGTAGATTGTTCTATTTTCATCTTTATTAAAGATGTACAAAAATAACCACGCTGCATTTTGGTCCGCCTCTCCTTCACCGGAAGAAAACCTTAACAGAATCCTGAACATCTAGTCAAGTGGCTACCCGGACTATTCACATTTGCCCTCCCATCCACACCACTGACACTCTCTGTTGTCATCTATGCATAGTCACTTTAATTAACTCTACCTACATGTACATACTACCTCAACTAACCGGTGCCCCCGCACATCGACTCTGTACCGGCACCCCCCTGTATATATTGTTATTTTTTACTGCTGCTCTTTAATTACTTGTTACTTTTATCTCTTATTCTTATCCATATTTTTTTTAAACTGCACTGTCGGTTATGTGCTCGTAAGTAAGCATTTCACTGTAAGGTGAACTGTTGTATTTGGCGCATGTGACTAGCAACATTTGATTCGATTTTTGAAAACCACTGCATGCTGGTGCAGACAGGGCTGGCAAAACCACTGCATGCTGGTGCAGACAGGGCTGGCAAAACCACTGCATGCTGGTGCAGACAGGGCTGGCAAAACCACTGCATGCTGGTGCAGACAGGGCTGGCAAAACCACTGCATGCTGGTGCAGACAGGGCTGGCAAAACCACTGCATGCCGCCTGATCAGGAAGACAGGGCTGACCGTTCTCATTATCCACCGTGCTACCTAATCACATACCGCAGCGACTGTACCCACACACAGCAACACACAGGCAGATATACACACAGACACATACATAGACAGATACACACACACAGACAAAGACAACAACAGCAATACTCGGAGAGAGAGAGAGCGTGTATGCACCAGAGGAGGCTGGAGGGAGCAGCTACAGGAGGACGGGCTCATTGTAATGGCTGGAATGGAATCAATGCAACGGTACCAAACACATCAAACATATGGAAATAATGTTTACCGGTAACCATAAAACTTGTCCATGAGTTTAAAATAGCCTTTGTCCTCATGGGGACGTGGGAAATGTCCCTACGAGGGATACTTTTTTTCCTATCCTTGTGGGGACTTCAGGTCCCCATGAGGACAGAAGAACAAGACCACACACACTAGAGGTTGACCGATTATGATTTTTTTCAACGCCGATACCGATTATTGGAGGGCCAAAAGGGCCGATACCGATTAATCGGCCGATTTGTATTTATTTATTTGTAATAATGACAATTACAACAATACTGAATGAACACTTATTTTAACTTAATATAATACATCAATAAAATCAATTTAGCCTCAAGTAAATAATGTTTTGGTTTAATTTGGTTTAAATAATGCAAAAACAAAGTGTTGGAGAAAAAAGTAAAAGTGCAATATGTGCCATGTAAGAAAGCTAACGTTTAAGTTCCTTGCTCAGAACATGAGAACATATGAAAGCTGGTGGTTCCTTTTAACATGAGTCTTCAATATTCTCAGGTAAGAAGTTTTAGGTTGTAGTTATTATAGGAATTATAGGACTATTTCCCTCTATACAATTTGTATTTCATTAACCTTTGACTATTGGATGTTCTTATAGGCACTTTAGTATTGCCAATGTAACAGTATAGCTTCCGTCCCTCTCCTCGCTCCTCCCTGGGCTCGAACCAGCAACACAACGACAACAGCCACCATCAAAGCAGTGTTACCCATGCAGAGCAAGGGGAACAATTTTTTATTTTATTTTTTATTTTACCATTATTTTACTAGGCAAGTCAGTTAAGAACAAATTCTTATTTTCAATGACGGCCTAGGAACAGAAGGCTCAGAGCGAGTGACGTTTGAAACGCTATTAGCGCGCGCTAACTAGCTAGCCATTTCACTTCGGTTACACCAGCCTCATCTCGGGAGTTGATAGGCTTGAAGTCATAAACAGAGCAATGCTTGACGCACAACGAAGAGCTGCTGGAAAAACGCACAAAAGTGCTGTTTGAATGAATGTTTACGCGCCTGCTTCTGCCTACCACCACTCAGTCAGATACTTAGATACTTGTATGCTTGTATGCTCAGTCAGATTATATGCAACGCAGGACACGCTAGATAATATCTAGTAATATCATCAACCATGTGTAGTTAACTAGTGATTATGATTTATTGTTTTTTATAAGATAAGTTTAATGCTAGCTAGCAACTTACCTTGCCTTACTGCATTCGCGTAACAGGCAGGCTCCTTGTGGAGTGCCACGAGAGAGAGGCAGGTCGTTATTGCGTTGGACTAGTTAACTGTAAGGTTGCAAGATTGGTTCCCCCGAGCTGACAAGGTGCAAATCTGTCGTTCTGCCCCTGAACAAGGCAGTTAACCCACCGTTCCTAGGCCGTCATTGAAAATAAGAATGTGTTTCTTAACTGACTTGCCTAGTTAAATAAAGGTTTAAAAATAAATAAATAAAATCGGCAAATCGGCGCCCAAAATTATCGATTTCCGATTGTTCTGAAAACTTGAAATCGGCCCTAATTAATCAGCCATTCCGATTAATCGGTCGACCTCTAACACACACACGCACATGCTCACACAATGCAGTGACTTCTGCACTATATACAAGGCTGTACCTTTTGTGATACGCTGTACTGTGGTTAGGGCAGGAGCTCAGCCAATCACCTCAAGTCAGCTTGTGGACCGGTACATGCTGTACGTCACAGGAGGTTGGTGGCTCCTTCATTGGGGAGGACAGGCTCGTGGGAACGACTGGAGCGGAACCAGTGGAATGGTATCAAATACATCAAACACATGGTTTCCAAGTGCTTGATGCCATTCCATTTGCTCCGTCCCAGACATTACTAGGAGCCATCCTCCTCTCAGCAGCCTCGTGCTGTACATATGTAAAGGGCAGTATTAAATGTGTTTGTACGTGTGTATGTGCATGGCTATACCATGAGTGTACGGAGCTGCTTTTGAGCAGCTGCTGCCTCAGGAGGTGCTGACACAAAGGAAATTATGAAGCTCAGTGGTGATGGCTAAAAATGGGCCAGGAGTAAGGATGGTGCTGGGCTGAGCAGGGAGACCAGCATATGGTCACAGTGTCACAGTGACATGGACGTCACATGCCTCAGGGTTGGCCTGATGGCCGCAAGGCTCACTCGGCTCACTAGCACTTCTCAACAGACCTCGGCAAGGATAAACTGGAGGGAAGACAGGCAGCAGAGAGACACTGAACTACAGTGAGACAACGTGAGACAATGAGAGACACTGAACTAGAGTGAGACAACGTGAGACAATGAGAGACACTGAACTAGAGTGAGACAACGTGAGACACTGAACTATAGTGAGACAACGTGAGACAATGAGAGACACTGAACTAGAGTGAGACAACGTGAGACAATGAGAGACACTGAACTATAGTGAGACAATGTGAGACAATGAGAGACACTGAACTATAGTGAGACAACGTGAGACAATGAGAGACACTGAACTATAGTGAGACAATGTGAGACAATGAACTAGAGTGAGACAACGTGAGATAATGAGAGACACTGAACTAGAGTGAGACAACGTGAGAGAATGAACTAGAGTGAGACAACGTGAGAGAATGAGAGACACTGAACTAGAGTGAGACAACGCGAGACAATGAACTAGTGAGACAATGTGAGACAATGAGAGACACTGAACTAGAGTGAGACAACGTGAGTCAATGAGAGACACTGAACTAGAGTGAGACAACGTGAGAGAATGAGAGACACTGAACTAGAGTGAGACAACGTGAGACAATGAGAGACACTGAACTATAGTGAGACAATGTGAGACAATGAACTAGAGTGAGACAACGTGAGATAATGAGAGACACTGAACTAGAGTGAGACAACGTGAGAGAATGAGAGACACTGAACTAGAGTGAGACAACGTGAGACAATGAACTAGAGTGAGACAACGTGAGAGAATGAGAGACACCGGCGCCGACAGAGATGGCCGCCTCGCTTCGCGTTCCTAGGAAACTATGCAGTTTTTTGTTTTTTTACGTGTTATTTCTTACATTAGTACCCCAGGTCATCTTAGGTTTCATTACATACAGTCGAGAAGAACTACTGAATATAAGATCAGCGTCAACTCACCATCAGTACGACCAAGAATATGTTTTCCGCGACGCGGATCCTGTGTTCTGCCTTACAAACAGGACAACGGAATGGATCGCATGCAGCGACCCAAGGAAACGACTCCGAAAAAGAGGGAAACGTAGCGGTCTTCTGGTCAGACTTCGGACAAGGGCACATCGCGCACCACTCCCCAGCATACTTCTTGCCAATGTCCAGTCTCTTGACAACAAGGTTGATGAAATCCGAGCAAGGGTAGCATTCCAGAGGGACATCAGAGACTGCAACGTTCTCTGCTTCACGGAAACATGGCTTACTGGGAAGACGCTATCCGATGCGATGCAGCCAACGGGTTTCTCCACGCATCGCGCCAACAGAAACAAACATCTTTCTGGTAAGAAGAGCGGCGGGGGCGTATGCCTCATGACTAACGAGACATGGTGTGATGAAGGAAACATACAAGAACTCAAATCCTTCTGTTCACCTGATTTAGAATTCCTCACAATCAAATGTAGACCGCATTATCTTCCAAGAGAATTCTCTTCGATTATAATCACAGCCGTATATATCCCCCCCCAAGCAGACACATCGATGGCTCTGAACAAACTTTATTTAACTCTTTGCAAACTGGAAACCATTTATCCGGAGGCTGCATTCATTGTAGCTGGGGATTTTAACAAAGCTAATCTGAAAACAAGACTCCTTAAATTTTATCAGCATATCGATTGCGCAACCAGGGGTGGTAAAACCTTGGATCATTGTTACTCTAACTTCCGCGACGCATATAAGGCCCTGCCCCGCCCCCCTTTCGGAAAAGCTGACCACGACTCCATTTTGTTGATCCCTGCCTACAGGCAGAAACTTAAACAAGAGGCTCCCACGCTGAGGTCTGTCCAACGCTGGTCAGACCAAGCTGACTCCACACTCCAAGACTGCTTCCATCACGTGGACTGGGACATGTTTCGTATTGCGTCAGATAAAAATATTGACGAATACGCTGATTCGGTGTGCGAGTTCATTAGAACGTGCGTTGAAGATGTCGTTCCCATGGCAACGATAAAAACATTCCCTAACCAGAAACCGTGGATTGATGGCAGCATTCGCGTGAAACTGAAAGTGCGAACCACTGCTTTTAATCAGGGCAAGGTGTCTGGCAACATGACCGAATACAAACAGTGCAGCTATTCCCTCCGCAAGGCTATTAAACAAGCTAAGCGTCAGTACAGAGACAAAGTAGAATCTCAATTCAATGGCTCAGACACAAGAGGCATGTGGCAGAGTCTACAGTCAATCACGGACTACAAGAAGAAACCCAGCCCAGTCACGGACCAGGATGTCTTGCTCGCAGGCAGACTAAATAACTTTTTTGCCCGCTTTGAGGACAATACAGTGCCACTGACACGGCCTGCAACGAAAACATGCGGTCTCTCCTTCACTGCAGCCGAGGTGAGTAAGACATTTAAACGTGTTAACCCTCGCAAGGCTGCAGGCCCAGACGGCATCCCCAGCCGCGCCCTCAGAGCATACGCAGACCAGCTGGCTGGTGTGTTTACGGACATATTCAATCAATCCCTATACCAGTCTGCTGTTCCCACATGCTTCAAGAGGGCCACCATTGTTCCTGTTCCCAAGAAAGCTAAGGTAACTGAGCTAAACGACTACCGCCCCGTAGCACTCACTTCCGTCATCATGAAGTGCTTTGAGAGACTAGTCAAGGACCATATCACCTCCACCCTACCTGATACCCTAGACCCACTCCAATTTGCTTACCGCCCAAATAGGTCCACAGACGACGCAATCTCAACCACACTGCACACTGCCCTAACCCACCTGGACAAGAGGAATACCTATGTGAGAATGCTGTTCATCGACTACAGCTCGGCATTCAACACCATAGTACAACAACATCTCCTCCCCGCTGATCCTCAACACGGGGGCCCCACAAGGGTGCGTTCTGAGCCCTCTCCTGTACTCCCTGTTCACCCACGACTGCGTGGCCACGCACGCCTCCAACTCAATCATCAAGTTTGCGGACGACAAAACAGTGGTAGGCTTGATTACCAACAACGACGAGACGGCCTACAGGGAGGAGGTGAGGGCCCTCGGAGTGTGGTGTCAGGAAAATAACCTCACACTCAACGTCAACAAAACTAAGGAGATGATTGTGGACTTCAGGAAACAGCAAAGGGAACACCCCCCTATCCACATCGATGGAACAGTAGTGGAGAGGGTAGCAAGTTTTAAGTTCCTCGGCATACACATCACAGACAAACTGAATTGGTCCACTCACACTGACAGCGTCGTGAAGAAGGCGCAGCAGCGCCTCTTCAACCTCAGGAGGCTGAAGAAATTCGGCTTGTCACCAAAAGCACTCACAAACTTCTACAGATGCACAATCGAGAGCATCCTGGCGGGCTGTATCACCGCCTGGTACGGCAACTGCTCCGCCCTCAACCGTAAGGCTCTCCAGAGGGTAGTGAGGTCTGCACAACGCATCACCGGGGGCAAACTACCTGCCCTCCAGGACACCTACACCACCCGATGTTACAGGAAGGCCATAAAGATCATCAAGGACATCAACCACCCGAACCACTGCCTGTTCACCCCGCTATCATCCAGAAGGCGAGGTCAGTACAGGTGCATCAAAGCTGGGACCGAGAGACTGAAAAACAGCTTCTATCTCAAGGCCATCAGACTGTTAAACAGCCACCACTAACATTGAGTGGCTGCTGCCAACACACTGTCATTGACACTGACCCAACTCCAGCCACTTTAATAATGGGAATTGATGGGAAATGATGTAAATATATCACTAGCCACTTTAAACAATGCTACCTTATATAATGTTACTTACCCTACATTATTAATCTCATATGCATACGTATATACTGTACTCTACATCATCGACTGCATCCTTATGTAATACATGTATCACTAGCCACTTTAACTATGCCACTTTGTTTACTTTGTCTACATACTCATCTCATATGTATATACTGTACTCGATACCATCTACTGTATGCTGCTCTGTACCATCACTCATTCATATATCCTTATGTACATATTCTTTATCCCCTTACACTGTGTATAAGACAGTAGTTTTAGAATTGTTAGTTAGATTACTTGTTGGTTATCACTGCATTGTCGGAACTAGAAGCACAAGCATTTCGCTACACTCGCATTAACATCTGCTAACCATGTGTATGTGACAAATCAATTTGATTTGATTTGATTTGACACTGAACTAGAGTGAGACAACGTGAGACAATGAACTAGTGAGACAACGTGAGACAATGAGAGACACTGAACTAGAGTGAGACAACTTGAGAGAATGAGAGACACTGAACTAGAGTGAGACAACGTGAGACACTGAACTAGAGTGAGACAGCGTGAGACAATGAGAGACACACAACTAGAGTGAGACAACATGAGACAATGAGAGACACTGAACTAGAGTGAGTCAACGTGAGACAATGAGAGACGCTGAACTAGAGTGAGACAACGTGAGACAATGAGAGACACTGAACTAGAGTGAGACAACGTGAGAGAATGAGAGACGCTGAACTAGAGTGAGACAACGTGAGACAATGAGACACTGAACTAGAGTGAGACAAAGTGAGACACTGAACTATAGTGAGACAACGTGAGAGAATGAGAGACACTGAACTAGAGTGAGACAAAGTGAGACACTGAACTAGAGTGAGACAACGTGAGACAATGAGAGACACTGAACTAGAGTGAGACAACGTGAGAGAATGAGAGGCACTGTGATAGAGTGAGACAGCGTGATGATATGAGACATGGATAAACACTGAGCTAATGTGAGACACTTAAGAGACACAGATACTGAGCTAATGCAAGTCACAGAGATACTGAACATGCGACTGAGATACTGAACCAAATTTGGTAAATGTACAACTATGGCTGTATAGACTGGACAAACATTAGTAGGCAGTTATGCTGACCCTTGGTCACATTTAGCTAGGACACTGTGAAACGCTATGAGACAAGGAGAGACTGATAGCTTTGTTTCAGCGTATTTTAGTCTAAGACAATACATGACGTACAAACTGCACTCAGTGATTTCATTTCTGGATGAACAGCAAAACACTGATGGAACATTCCTGTGCTGCTCTGCATGCTTTGGTTTGGGTTGACATAATTGGGTTGTGCCGTCGTCACAAGACATACGGTTAAAGAGTTAATGGTTTAATGCTTGTGAATGCGTGGCTGCAGATGTCACATGTTTAGGGCAAGGGAGGTCGGACGGAGGATTGCAGCTCCGAAAATGATTGACAAAACATTTTCAGCCCTCAGAAAGCAAAACCAAAGAAATGTTTCAGAGCCAAAATAATTTTTTTAGTGTAGCATATCAGGACGACTAACATTTTGGAGCACAGAAATCCCATGTTGTGAGCAGTATCATAACTCATTTTAACTAATCCAAAGATATATTTCACACGTCTCAACCTCAATATTTCAACTAAAGATAGGCCTACAGTATTTCAACTAAAGATAGACCTACAGTATTTCAACTAAAGATAGACCTACAGTATTTCAACTAATCTGACATCTCGCAGCTGAAACATAAAACATTTATAATCCACCTTCAAAAGAGGAGAAGAGAATACTCCATCTTTCCTTTGAGCCGTTAGTGAGCCGGGATAATTGAGGTCAAAGATTGCTCATTTTTCACAGCCGGGTCTCGATTCTCTTTATCAGCATTAAACCGGGGGGGTCGAATAGATGGTTCATTAGGTGAATACCTTTGAATGTCCTTTAGGGCGAGGCTTGGGCACCGGCCCAGAACATTTGAAAATCGCCTCAGCCCAGAACATTTGAAAATCACCACAGAAAGAGGTTAGATTCCATTATAAAAAGGTATCTCCTACTACACCTTGAACTTGGAGCTGCTGACAGAGGGGAAAACACATCAATCGTTTAGGTTACCCAAGCAAACAACAATCCCAGAAAGTGTTGAAGCGTTAACTTTGTACTGAGAAGTGGAAGAAAATAGCCTGTGGTCAGAGAGACTGACATAGCAGACCTGCCCTCTTGAAGGTTTGAAACATTCACAGTTGTACAGGACGCTAAAAGCTTTCACTGCAGCGCTGTACTTTGTTAGCTTTTTAAATGAATTACAGTGGGGTAATTAACATTGCAGTATCTAAACAGGTGGTCCAATACAACATATGTGCTGTGATTTGAGAGAGAGGGTAGACGCAAGCCCTAATTTGGCTAAAGCAGACCCAGAGGGCACACAAGAGCACTCACACACACAATATAATATGATTTACAGATTAAGATGTCAACCTTAAATCTCTAGGACAGTGGTATTCGAGGAGGGGGTACTGAGGATTTCAACTGAATATATATATATATATTGTTGAAGTCGGAAGTTTACATACACCTTAGCCAAATACATTTAAACTCACTTAGGTCTTAGGTCAGTTAGGATCACCACTTTATTTTAAGAATGCGAAAAGTCAGAATAATAGTAGAGAGAATGATTTATTTCAGCTTTTATTTATTTCATCACATTCCCAGCTGGTCTGAAGTTTACATACACTCAATTAGTATTTGGTAGCGTTACCTTTAAATTGTTTAACTTGGGTCAAACGTTTCAGATAGCCTTCCACAAGCTTCCCACAATAAGTTGGGCATTTGGAAATTGCTCCCAAGGATAAACCAGACCTGTGGAGGTCTACAATTTTTTCTTTCTTTAGATTTTCCCATGATGTCAAGCAAAGAGGCACTGAGTTTGAAGGTAGGCCTTGAAATACATCCACAGGTACACCTCCAATTGACTCAAATGTTGTCAATTAGCCTATTTAAAGCCATGACATACTTTTCTGGAATTTTCCAAGCTGTTTAAAGGCACAATCAACTTAGTGTATGTAAACTTCTGACCCACTGGAATTGTAATACAGTGAATTATAAGTGAAATAATCTGTCTGTAAACTATTGTTGGAATAATTACTTGTGTCAAGCACAAAGTAGATATCCTAACTATAGTTTGTTAACAAGAAATTTGTGGAGTGATTGAAAAACTAGTTTTAATGACTCCAACCTAAGTGTATGCAAACTTCTGACTTCAACTGTATATATATTTATTTTTTTAGGAACAAAAAAAAATGAAGAGTACAGATTATTGTATGGGTTTTTGAAAAATATCATTCAGAAAATACAATCTTAATGATATAATGTATTTTATTGGTTTCATTTTTGATGAATGAATTGAAGGTTAGGTTGTTAAATGGGGTCCCCACTGAAAAAATGTGAATACCACTGCCCTAAGATGTGACTTCCTTGAGAATAATGACCTGAATGGCTTCAATACATCTGAGGGGAAGCAGAAGCAGCAAGAGGATGATAAACGATGTGAGAGCAAAACCTATTGATAAAAATGAGGTCACTCGTTGCCTGGGCATTTCAGCTTTTTCATGTCTCAATCAATAGGTTTCATCCATTCTCTTTCACATGCTTTTATTCGTGCCTACCCCTCAACCCCCCCCTCCTCTCCCCCCACACAGCCGTAATACTGTAACCCTGCCAATGACTTACTTACTCAGCGTTCTGTGGCAGAAAAGGGTTTCAATTACAGAGAGTGCTTTTAAAATGAGAAATGTGAATGCATTATAGAAGTAGACACTGATGTATTCACTCATAATGGTGCTATCGCAGGAAGCACAGCGAAATGATACGGAATAATAAAGAGCGTGGTTAATAGAGCCGTCGCGGTCGACTCTAAAGAATAGAGTGAATAAAAACCGTGATTGATTGTCTCGTGAGGTTGACTGTTTACTCTCTTGACTAAGCTAATAGCACGTTGACCCCGTGACCTTTGGCTGTTGTGGATACATCTCAGTCCAAGGTGCTAAGGGGGGCAATGGGGGGTTGGAGTGGGGGTTGGCGGGGTTAGGGAGAGAGCCTCTTAGCTCATTTCCTTTTGAATGTCAGCCCTCTTCAGTTGGCCTCAGACAGAAGAGAAGGATCATATTAAAAGGATGAGGGAAAGCCTCTATCGCTTCACTTGACGGAGCGTCTATGACGGGCCGTTATTATACATTGTTAACATACATAGCTATCGTGCATTCTCATAGATCACATTAACATACATAGGGCTCTATTTTCGGGCCGGAAAATGTGACTTTGTTAAGGCGGCGCTAGTGTCTTACGCAATTGTGTCTTGTAAAAGCAAGCGCTTTGTAATTGACCTGCCTTACATCAGCTCGCTTGAGGTGAGGTGGGAGGGGTGGAAATATTGGAGGTGTTTCCTTAAAAAGGTGTACCAACGTGCCAATGACAGGCAGCGCTACTGGTGATATTTAAGACTCACCAAAGGCGGATCTTAGCGGCAACGCAATCGGTCACGGAATCGATTTAGCCAGCAGAGCAGCCTAATCAGTAACATATGACCAATGTTTCATTCAAATATCACGAGCAGCAAAACAGTCAACTGACATTCCAGTTTTTTCTTTTTATTGGACAATTTTTTTTGTCCATGCAGCTTCTGTGAAAGGTTTGGACTAATTAGATCCATGTGGAAGTCTGTTTAGGAACATACAGTTATTACAAGACTGTTTATTGGTTCTCCTTGATCCATTATTTTGTTGATAGATTACACCTTCCACTTTCATCAGTTGGACCTAACTGTCAAATTGCGGGAATTCCGATCTCTGTCCTTGGTGCTGAATCCGCTTGTAGCCTAGCTCTTTCGTTTGTTTACCTTTTACGTGGCAAAGTCACTAATAGGCCATATCAGGCGATGGTAGGCTAATCTAATTATAGCTTTTGGGCAATGTCCAATTGTCCATGGCTTGAACATGCAGTACATTTTCAAAATGTGAATGCAATGTGTGTAGACGAATATTTCCAAGTTGAAGCCAATAAAAAAATAACTAGATTGGCTACAGGTTTTTTATAACTAAGCTTATTGTAGGGTTAGTGTATACTTAAGCAATAAGGCAAGAGGGGGTGTCTGGATACAGCCCTTAGCTGTGGTATATTGGCCATATACCACAAACATCCGAGGTGCTATTATAAACTGGTTACCAACGTAATTAGAGCCGTCAAAATAAATGCTTTGTCATACCCGTGGTATACGGTCAGCCAATCATCATTCAGGGCTTGAACCACCCAGTTTATAATATTAAATGAACTCTATTCAATGGATAGGCCAAGCATTCATGCCTCCTGCTGAAGAGCCCTTAGGACTAAGTGTGCACACATTGCCTTATGCTCATGGAACGAGAGATGCAATTTATGACATCATGCTTCTGACCCGATCCTATTTAGAAATATTGTTTAAAAATCAGATTGATTGTTTGTCGTTTAATTTGATTAAAAAAACAAACTTAGGAGAAAGATTCACCGTCCATGGGTTTATGGTGAGAACGTACATGGCTTGAATGGATTGTGATTTCTCCTGCTATTTCTGGAGAAGTGCAAATATGATCTGTCAGATGGTTCCATGATGTTTATAAAACATGACATTTGCGAGCTGTATAACGGTGAGTGGACGTGCCTCCTTTCTCTTTATATTGGATCTTTCTCCAGCTCCTGTGAAAAGTTTGGATGTGCGTAAACCTCTACATAGTCTAAGCCTTATATAAGTCTTTATTATACGCCCAAGGGGAGCAATTATGGTACCTGTAACTGTATATAGACATTGCCTATTTAAAACAAGTTGTTGTTAAGTTTTTATTATGATTTGATTAGAATGAATCATTCTTTTTGGGCCTTGTCGTTTTTGGGCCTTATCGACGGGGCTGTAGTGGAGCGGGTCGAGAGCTTCATGTTCCTTGGTGTCCACATCACTAACGAACTATCATAGTAGAAACACACCAAGAAAGTCGTGAAGAGGGCACGACAACACCTTATCCCCCTCAGGAGACTAAAAAGATTAGGCATGGGTCCCCAGATCCTCAAAAAGTTATACAGCTGCACCATCGAGAGCATCCTGACCAGTTGCATCCCCGCCTGGTATGGCAACTGCTCGGCATCTGACCGTAAGGCGCTACAGAGGGTAGTGCGTACGACCCAGTACATCACTGGGGCCAAGTTTCCTGCCATCCAGGACCTATATACTAAGCGTTGTCAGACGAAGGCCCAAATAATTGTCTAAGACTCCAGTCAAAGTCTCCAGCCACACTAGTCACAGACTGTTCTCTCTGCTACCGCACGGCAAGCAGCACCGGAGCACCAAGTCTAGGTGCAAAAGGCTCCTGAACAGCTTCTATTTTATTAGATTTGATTAATCAATAGCCTAGAGAATTTAATCTTGCTTATTGACTACGTTTGGCATGTCCATGTCCAGACTGCAATTTACAGTAGGCCTAGCCCCTATATCAATATTAATTCTATAGCCTGTTTAACAACGTATTTCCATATTGAAACAATGCATTTACAAAACAAATCCAAGTTTATTTGTCACGTGCCCCGAATACAACAGGTGTACCTTACAGTGAAATGCTTACTTACAGGCTCTAACCAATGGTGCGGAAAAAAAGGTGTGTGTGTATGTGTGTAGGTAAACAAAGAAATAAAACAACAGTAAAAAGTGAAAAAAAAGAGGAGTAAGGCTATTATATACAGTGCCTTGTGAAAGTATTCAGCCCCCTTGAACTTTGCGACCTTTTGCCACATTTCAGGCTTCAAACATAAAGATATAAAACTGTATTATTTTGTGAAGAATCAACAACAAGTGGGACACAATCATGAAGTGGAACGACATTTATTGGATATTTCAAACTTTTTTAACAAATCAAAAACTGAAAAATTGGCCGTGCAAAATTATTCAGCCCCCTTAAGTTAATACTTTGTAGCTCCCCTTTTGCTGTGATTACAGCTGTAAGTCACTTGGGGTATGTCTCTATCAGTTTTGCACATCGAGAGACTGAATTTTTTTCCCATTCCTCCTTGCAAAACAGCTCGAGCTCAGTGAGGTTGGATGGAGAGCATTTGTGAACAGCAGTTTTCAGTTCTTTCCACAGATTCTCGATTGGATTCAGGTCTGGACTTTGACTTGGCCATTCTAACACCTGTATATGTTTATTTTTGAACCATTCCATTGTAGATTTTGCTTTATGTTTTGGATCATTGTCTTGTTGGAAGACAAATCTCCGTCCCAGTCTCAGGTCTTTTGCAGACTCCATCAGGTTTTCTTCCAGAATGGTCCTGTATTTGGCTCCATCCATCTTCCCATCAATTTTAACCATCTTCCCTGTCCCTGCTGAAGAAAAGCAGGCCCAAACCATGATGCTGCCACCACCATGTTTGACAGTGGGGATGGTGTGTTCAGGGTGATGAGCTGTGTTGCTTTTACGCCAAACATAACGTTTTGCATTGTTGCCAAAAAGTTCAATTTTGGTTTCATCTGACCAGAGCACCTTCTTCCACATGTTTGGTGTGTCTCCCAGGTGGTATCTTTAAGAAATGGCTTTCTTCTTGCCACTCTTCCATAAAGGACAGATTTGTGCAATATACGACTGATTGTTGTCCTATGGACAGAGTCTCCCACCTCAGCTGTAGATCTCTGCAGTTCATCCAGAGTGATCACGGGCCTCTTGACTGCATCTCTGATCAGTCTTCTCCTTGTATGAGCTGAAAGGTTAGAGGGACGGCCAGGTCTTGGTAGATTTGCAGTGGTCTGATACTCCTTCCATTTCAATATTATCGCTTGCACAGTGCTCCTTGGGATGTTTAAAGCTTGGGAAATCTTTTTGTATCCAAATCCGGCTTTAAACTTCTTCACAACAGTATCTCGGACCTGCCTGGTGTGTTCCTTGTTCTTCATGATGCTCTCTGCGCTTTTAACGGACCTCTGAGACTATCACAGTGCAGGTGCATTTATACGGAGACTTGATTACACACAGGTGGATTGTATTTATCATCATTAGTCATTTAGGTCAACATTGGATCATTCAGAGATCCTCACTGAACTTCTGGAGAGAGTTTGCTGCACTGAAAGTAAAGGGGCTGAATAATTTTGCACGCCCAATTTTTAAGTTTTTGATTTGTTAAAAAAGTTTGAAATATCCAATAAATGTCGTCCCACTTCATGATTGTGTCCCACTTGTTGTTGATTCTTCACAAAAAAATACAGTTTTATATCTTTATGTTTGAAGCCTGAAATGTGGCAAAAGGTCGCAAAGTGCAAGGGGGCCGAATACTTTCGCAAGGCACTGTACAGACACCGGTTAGTCAGGCTTATTGAGGTAGTATGTACATGTAGGTATCGTTAAAGTGACTATGCATATATGATGAACAGAGAGTAGCAGAAGCGTAAAAAAGAGGGGTTGGCGGGTGGTGGTGGTGGGACACAATGCAGATAGCCCGGTTAGCGAAAGTGCAGGAGCACTGGTTGGTCGGGCCAATTTAGGTAGTATGTACATGAATGTATAGTTAAAGTGACTATGCATATAAGATTAACAGAAAGTAGCAGCAGCGTAAAAGAAGGGTTGTGGGAGGAGGCACACAATGCAAATAGTCCGGGTAACCATTTGGTTACCTGTTCAGGAGTCTTATGGCTTGGGGGTACTGTTGAGAAGCCTTTTTGTCCTAGACATGGCACTCCGGTACCGCTTGCCATGCGGTAGTATAGAGAACAGTCTATGACTGGGGTGGCTGGGGTCTTTGACAATTTTTAGGGTCTTCCATCTGACACCGCCTGGTGTAGAGGTCCTGGATGGCAGGCAGCTTTGTCCCAGTGATGTACTGGGACAAAGCAATTGCTGTACCAGACAGTGATGCAACCGGTCAGGATGCTCTCTATTTTTCAACTGTAGAACCTTTTGAGGATCTTAGGACCCATGCCAAATCTTTTTAGTTTCCTGAGGGGGAATAGGCTTTGTCGTGCCCTCTTCACGACTGTCTTGGTGTGTTTGGACCAATCTAGTTTGTTGTTGACGTGGACACCAAGGAATTTGAAGCTCTCAACCTGCTCCACTACAGCCCCGTCGATGAGAATGGGGACGTGCTCGGTGCTCCACAATCATCTCCTTAGTCTTGGTTACGTTGAGGGATAGGTTGTTATTCTGGCACCACCCGGCCAGGTCTCTGACCTCCTCCCAATAGGCTTTCTTGTCGTTGTCAGTGATCAGGCACTGTTGTGTCGTCAGCAAACGTAATGATGGTGTTGGAGTTGTGCCTGGCCATGCAGTCGTGGGTGAACAGGGAGAACAGGAGGGGACTGAGCACGCACCCCTGGTGAGCTCCAGTGTTGAGGATCAGCGTGGCAGATGTGTTGCTACCTACCCTCACCACCTGGGGGCGGCCTGTCAGGAAGTCCAGCATCCAGTTGCAGAGGGAGGTGTTTAGTTCCAGGATCCTTAGCTTAGTGATGAGCTTTGAGGGTAACTATGGTGTTGAACGCTGAGCTGTAGTCAATGAACAGCATTCTCACATAGGTGTTCCTTTAGTCCAGATCTGTGGATCTGTTTGGGCAGTATGCAAATTGGAGTGGGTCTAGTGTTTCTGAGATAATGGTGTTGATGTGAGCCATTACCAGCCTTTCAAAGCACTTCATGGCTACGGACGTGAGTGCTACGGGTCTGTAGTCATTTAGGCAGGTTGCCTTTGTGTTCTTGGGCACAGGGACTATGGTGTTCTGCTTGAAGCATGTTGGTATTACAGACTCAACCAGGGACATGTTGAAAATGTCAGTGAAGACACCTGCCAGTTGGTCAGCACATGCCCGGAGCACACATCCTGGTAATCCTTCTGGCCCCGCAGCCTTGTGTATGTTGACCTGTTTAAAGGTCTTACTCATGTCGGCTACGGAGAGCGTGATCACACAGTCGTCCAGAACAGCTAATGCTCTCATGCATGCCTCAGTGTTGCTTGCATAGAAGTGATTTAGCTCGTCTGGTAGGCTCGTGTCACCGGGCAGCTCGTGGCTGTGCTTCCCTTTGTAGTCTGTAATAGTTTGCAAGCCCTGCCACATAAGACGAGTGTCGAAGCCGGTGTAGTATGATTCAATCTTAGCCCTGTATTGATGCTTTGCCTGTTTGATGGTTCGTCGCAGGGCATAGCGGGATTTCTTGTAAGCTTCCAGGTTAGAGTCCTGCTCCTTGAAAGTGGCAGCTCTACCCTAAAGCTCAGTGCGAATGTTGCCTGTAATCCATGGCTTCTGGTTGGGGTATGTACGTACTGTCACTGTGGGGACGACGTCCTCAATGCACAACAATGTGGACTATAAACGTGTTCAACATATTTAGCAAATATGGGGCGAACTAGGCTATAACGGACTAACATTCAAGCTGATGAGAACGCAAATAGGATAAAAGACTGTAAATACACAACTTGAAGCAATCACATAGCCATGGAGCATGTTCTGATTGGCCAGTAAGGAGCCAAGTCTTGACACACCCACAACTTGTTTATTCATCAAAACCCAGCCTTTTTGCGCCACCGCCGGTTCATTCCTGTGGTGAAAATACACACCCCTGAACCTAGAACGCTACTGTCAAAGCGAAGATCTATCATTGCATGAGGTTTGTTTAACTAAAGTTGATAGTCTATCTGCCACAGCACTTGGGTTCAGGTACTCATACTAACCTGTTGATACCTACAGACTCAATAGTAAGATGTGCTTTTTAAACACACACAAGGGATATCACAGGTTTTGCTGCTGCATAGACAATAACACACCATATCAAATAACCAGGTCAAAATTCATCATCATCTTCACCATACTTATCCCTAAGTGAACTTTTCCCCGTTCATCCTAATGCTGCAGTGCATGTCGTAAGTAAGAGACGGGATCGTTACTCCACAACACAGGGACAGGATCCAAGTTAATTCTGAATAAATTAACTTTGACCCCGCCCCCACACCCAACTCCACTTCACTTCTGAAATAATGAATTACTCCAATTATGTGATGAATAGGACCACTTTGTCTAATTGTGAGAGGAGCTGGAAGGATTCTCTTGTCTCTCTGGGACTCCTTGATGCTAGAGAGAGAACGAGAGCGAGCGAGTGAGCAAGAGAGAGAGGTCAAGGCAGACAGACAGAGAGACATAGAAGAGTGAAAGAGACAGTGAAGCAGAGGCAGACACAGAGAGCTACAATTATGGAGAGATATAGAGAGTGCCCTGAGATCAAACTGCATCCTTCCACAACTTTTAATGGCGAAAAGGAGACCTTGGAATCATCCTTCTGTGTGTGATTACCATTTGCTGACATCAGTCTGCTTCTGTCTGTCTAAGACTCTGAGTACATTTGATGAACTCTAGTTAGTCTTCTTCTTGTCTGGCTAGAGAAACATTAACTACCCAGGGGAAGTCAACTTCCCACTGGACACACACTGGTTGAATCAATGTTGTTTCCACGTAAATTCAACAAAATGACATTGAATCAACATGGAATAAACATTGAATTGACGTCTGTGCCAAGTGGGTTGTTTCTTGTTAATTGTCATTCTAGTAAAAGCATGTTTACTCTTCAATGTGATTTCCCAGGGTGCTAGTGGTCTGTACCAATAGAAAAGACAATAACACTTAGCTACTAACTCAATGAGGATAAATTCGTTTTCACAAGTGGTGGAAAAAGTACCCAATTGTCATACTTGAGTAAAAGTAAAGATACCTTAATATACTTATAATAGAAATCGTCTGAAGTTAAAATGAAAGTCAACTAGTAAAATACTATTGAGTTAAAGTCTGAAAGTATTTGGTTTCAAATAAAGGTAGAAAACATTTTAATATTCTTTATATGAAGCAAAACAGATGGCACAATAATAACATTTAAAAAAAAATATGGATAGCCAGGGGCACACTCCAACACTCAGACATCATTTACAAATGAAGCATTTATGTTTAGTGAGTCTGCCAGATCAGAGGCAGTAGGGATGACCAGGGACTTTCTCTTGATAAATGCATGAATTTTATATATTTTCCTGTCCTGCTAGGCATTTGAAATGTAACGAGTACTTTTGGGTGTCAGAAAAAAGGTAAAAAGTACATTATTTTCTATAGTAATGTAGTGAAGTAAAAGTCATCAAAAATATAAATAGTAAAATAGTAGAGGGTAGCCTAGTGGTTAGAGTGTTGGACTACTAACCGGAAGGTTGCAAGTTCAAACCCCTGAGCTGACAAGGTGCAAATCTGTCGTTCTGCCCCTGAACAGGGCACTGTTCCTAGGCCGTCATTGAAAATAAGAGTTTGTTCTTAGCTGACTTGCCTAGTTGAAAAAATAAAAAATACCCCCCAAAAAATGACTTATATAGTACATTCAAGTATTTTTCCTTAAGTACTTTACACCGCTGGCTTTCACACACTTTATAGACAGTTAATGTGTGCAAATAATTTTGGTTTAACAACAAATACAGTAGCAGTACCCAGTGGGGGGAGAACACACACACCAAAAATGTACTTCATCAGTGCCTTGACCTTACTGTGCTCTCTCACATCTGTATCTCTGCAACACTCCTCTCCTCCCCTCCATTTGAGTGTGTATTGGACTGTCAGGGGCTGGGACAAACATACTAGAGTACCTGAGTACCTCTAGCAGTGATTCAATTCATCACCTTTGTTACAGAGCGGAGCAGCCCTGCATGGCTGGCTGCATTGACTGTCCATTGAGAGCATTCATCTGCACTAACAACGGCCTGGGTTTGTGCATTCAGTACTCAGCGGCGTCGTCTGCCCCGGGCCACTGCACAGGAACATCACTCACAGGTGACAGCTCAGGGTTCAGTGCTCAGATGAGGGGACTCATCTCACACACCCGAACAGTACCGACCGGGACAACTTTTACCTCAGTCATATGGTCACTGATACGTTCTGACCATGAACATCTAGACACGGTTCGGTAGTAACGTCACTGAAACGGACGTAATCGCCTGCCTAGGACACCCCTATCTAGTATGATTAATAATGGAGGTACGGTGATGAGTTACCTTGCTGGACACCTGTGTTCCCCGAGCTAATGCCTAGGCTATAGCTCAGAGGGCTAACGTAGTCTTGTGGCACAGAGATTACCCGGATTCAAACCTCGGCAGTCACACTGACACAGACGACAATGTAAATCCCTAACCCAGAGTGAGCTCATGGAGTGAAATTGAATTGCAGAGATTCCTCATCAGCATTCTAAAACCATGACTCACAAGCAGGCATTCACACTTGAACGTCACTGGAGAAAAACACCAACTAATAGAGAATTCACGCTGAATAGCTTTGATTATGACGTGTGAGACCCAAATTACACTGAAAAAATATATAATCTCAACATATAAAGTGTTGGTCCCATATTTCATGAGCAGAAATAAAAAATCCCAGAAATCCCAGAACTGTGTGCACAAACTTGTTTATATCCCTGTTAGTGAGCATTTCTCCTTTACCAAGATAATCCATTCAGTTGACAGGTGTGGCATATCAAGAAGCTGAATAAACGGCATTATCGTTACACATGTGCACCTTGTGCTGGGGACAATAAAAGGCCACTTTAAAATGTGCAGTTTTGTCACACAACACCACAGATGTCTCAAGTTTTGAGGGAGCGTGTAATTGACATGTTGACTGCAGGAATGTCCACCAGAGCTGTTGCCAGAGAATTTAATGTTAATTTATCTACCATAAGCCACCTCCAATGTTGTTTTAGAGAATTTGGCAATACATCCAACCAGCCTCACAGCCGCAGACCATGTGTAACCTAGCCAGCCCAGGACCTCCACATCCGGGCTTCTTCACCTGCAGGATCGTCGGGGGAGGGGGGTTGCTAAGGAGTCAATTGACTGATTGACTGATTTCCTTATATGAACTGTAACTCTGTATTTTTGTTCAGTATAGAAAATCATAACAGGAGGCTGTTAAAGGCGACAGATTATACACACATATGTAAGTACACACACACAGGCACACACTCCCTTCCCCACACAGACTTCCTCTATTATCACTTGCCACTCGCAGCTGATACACACAGGTGGACTGGGGCTAATCAGACAACTATCTCCTATAAAGCGTGTCCTCTGTTGAGCTTGAGATATAGCCCTCCATCACCATACTCATTGATCTAGTTTCATTCTTCACCGCACACTACAGCAGATCACAACAGAGGGGGAGAAGAAAACACCGACCTGGAGCGTCACGTATGATCAATGTTGAGGCCAAGCACAAGCTGCAGACGATATTTTATGCGCCAGCCCGGACTTTAGAAGGCGGAATAGAGCTGACGTCTGCAGAAGCCAGTGGTTTAGCGTTGCCCGGGTGATACTGGCAACAGAAAAGCACAGCTGCAGACTAGTGCAATGAGGATATTGTATATGTGAATTCGCCCTACCTATTCAACATCAGATTGTATGTTGTTGTACATTACCCGACACTCAAGACACATACGTGTCGTCAGATCACACAAACAGAATCAAACCCACTGTATCACTGCAACACTGTAATGTCCCTTACTAACCCAGTACGCATGCAGTGGATGCACGTGGCATATAGGCTAAATCAATGATTGTAGAATAACTATCTGTTATTTCTATTGATCAGATAAAACACAAATAAAGAGCTAAGGGGAATGGGCAGGGGCTGATTCCACTATATTTAACTACATGTCGTCTGTGGTATTATTGGAAGTCAGGGCTGAGTTTAATAGAGGAAGTGAAACCAGTGTCTCCCTCCTCCCTCTGATCAGAAGGTATATGTACTGACTTAGACATCTCTCTGTCTGTCTGCACGTCACAGCACAGCACTCATAATGACCTACCTTATCAGTCACATACAGAACAGACTAACAGGAAGACACAAACAGACAGCAACACTCAGAAATGATAGTTTTTCTGCATTGCAGGAGTAGTGTATTTAAGGTTTAACAAGGCTTCTAAAGGGTGTAATATCCACTTTAAAATGTCTGACTTTATTTGCCCAAATGACACACGTATGTGTCCATGAACTCTAAACCATTTCCTGTTACTCCAGGAGTATTTTCATGCTGTGGCAAACTGGCTCAAATGAAGATCCTACATCTGTATGGTCTCTGGGAATGTATTCACATGATGTTCCTTTTTCTAGTCTGTCCTGTGACTTAGTGTGGAATAAATACGCAAGGCTTTCCAGATGAGTGGGAGTGCTGTGCAAAGGGATCGTCTTGCTTCACACACAGCTGTGTTCCAGCACCACCCAAATCCAGCATCCTTCGACCCGCCCCTCACTCACACCAGCACAGCCTGCAGCTCCATCAAGCACTGATGCCTCAGACCAAGACCAACGCGAAAAGCAAAAACTCGTGAGAGAGTGCGTCTGCGATTAACCGGCACATTCAGACAGGTTAGACCCCGCAAGAACGTGGGTTGAGGCCGTGGGTCTCTCGTCTGAGCTGATAATCGAATGGTAAGGATGAAGATTCATGAACATATGACATGGCAGATTGACAATAATATGCACAGACTACTATTTAACTTTGGCTGCATTCGGTGTGTTGTTTCTCCCGTCACGGCCTAGCCCCAAATCAGCTGCAGCATATAGGCCTAACCTTCCCCTGACCGGATGAATATGCCAGACAGCAAAAACCTACAGAAAGCACTTGTTTTCCGCACCCGTTGATTTGATATGGGCAGCTAGAAGTCCTTCATTAAGTGTTCTTAAAAATGTTCATGTGATAAGATGACACTTTCCCCCCAACCAATCGTCTAATAGAATAGCCTAAAGAAACTAAATGAACAAATTCTCTTTACATGCACACTAAAGAAACCGTACTCCGAAATCACCAAAACATTTCTGAAATTGCTGGTATATAGCCTATGGAGGCGAAGCAAGGCGGTTACCACAGTGAACGGTATTACATGCTCTGGAGATGAACTGAAAAGCATAAAACCCTGTCCTAATCTCAAAAGACTCCCCACTTCCAATAAAACCTCGCTCTAATGAGCCCATTTAAAAGTTTGATGTCTATAAACTAGCCTAGTAAGCCTAAATAATTTAAATGGTGAAACATAGCAGCAGAATGTCAGGGGGGAAAGACGTTGGCTACCCAAAGAGATGGAAGATAGAAGAAGATGAAGGATAAACGCAGTGGGAGCCAGCCCCCTGGTGCCTAATCCACCAAATTCCCCAATAGTCTCTCTAGTACTCTAACTCCCACACATTATTGTCTATATCATCTAGATTCTAGAATATACACTTCATGATGATGATTGTTGACACAGAAGTACAGGAAACACAGAAATATACTTTGGCCTAATAGCATGCGCCAAAGACGGTTTGGATGCGCTGAGTGAGAAATGTTTCTTCACTTCATAGTGCTGTGAGGGTAACAGTACAACTGCTTCAAATATGAGCTGTGTAGGGACAAAGTACCATATCAGATAGAGATTTAAACATTTCTTCAAAAAACTATTTTCCACATGTAAACAGATGTCATTTTTCTCTGCCAACTCATGCATTAATGACTTATTAACTTGAATTTGAGTCCAAATGCTATATCCAGTTTAGGTTAACTCTAGAATAACTCTCTGGAGAATATGTGAATCACCAATCAGATTATATATTTATATATTTTATGTATTTATATTTAGGTAGGCTATGTGGTTTCACCTGTTTAATCCTCTTGTTAATGTCAACATAAAATAATAAAAGTATCGGTGTACTCTTCAAGTGAAACGCCTCAAGGTTAGGAGGCTTGAGTAAAACGAATGCAAACCAGGGTATTTGCAACAATTCAGAACTGTAAACTAGCCTACTGTTGTGCCTGCATTGATATAACTATGTTTCCAATTATATCAACACATTCACGCCTCTGTAAAATGTATGGCTCATGATTCCAGTCCACAGAAAGCAACAAATACTCCCAACGCCGTCCTATGTAAAAAAAAAAAAAAAAAAGGAAGGGAGACTGCGCTTTCACTATGAGAAACTCGGTCTGTAGGATCCATGCGCATACCCTACCATATGTGTAACCTCAATATAGAGTGCTTGTCTATTCACACACATTGATCCCAAGTTTACCTTCATCAAGCAGCCGTTCGAGGTGGTTAAAAATCCCGCAGAAGTTGGGAAGGCTGCTCATCAGTTTCTTATCATTCATGAGCTGCATGAGATAGTCTGGGGTGGGCTTAGGTTTCTCCTTCGATTCCATTTCCCCAACCATATTCCAAAAAATGAAGAAGAAAAAAAATCTGACCCAAACAGAACCAACAATTGGAAAAAAATAAATATGTTCGCGTAGGGTATAAATTAATAAATATGATATAAAAATACAAGAATACAAAAAAAAATCAGTCTGTCTCTCTCTCTCACTCCTCCTCACTGTCTCTTGTTGGTAAACGCAGTGAGCTGTTCCGTCTCCTGGTGCTGCGTTCAGTTTCTTTACGCACTGCACTGCAATTCTACTACACCGTCTGGCTGTCAGCTCTTCAGAGGACAGGTGATAAAATAAAATTAAAAAGAAAAGGAACAATTTAATACAAATATGAAATGGCGGAGAGGTATTTTTTTTAAAATTTTTGTTACCCTTATAATTCCACAAGTTATCGGAATGAATAATCAACTCCCGCGTGTCCACTGCCCTTGATTTATATTTGAAACGATTGGTCTTCTTTCTGCTTTCTCCTACCGAAGTTCTTGAGGCTGTGAAAATGTCCTTTTCCCCGAGTTCCCCAGAGTTTTCTGTGTATTGTTATGTGTGTGTCTGCACACTGGAAACGTCTGTCCCTCCTGTCTCTATTCTCGATAACCGAGCTTTTTCAATGAAGCTGGCATTTGGTCTCCTGAAACCGTCTGGCTGTGTTTTGCGAGCCGGTCACATGACCACACTTCACAGCGGAGTCTCTCAGCCGAGATCGGGGGCGCGCACACCGCCGGGACCGAGTGTGGGAGGACAAATGCGCTTGCACATACACACGTGCGCACAAGCACGAACAGTGATGTAAAGTACAAACTTCTTCAGGATTGGTGGGTCCCCTGCGGGACCGTTGAGCTAATATAGGCTAATGCGATTAGCATGAGGTAGTAAGTAACAAGAACATTTCCCAGGACATAGACATATCTGATATTGGCAGAAAGCTTCAATTCTTGTTAATCTAACTGCACTGTCCAATTTACAGTAGCTATTGCAGGGAAATAATACCATGCTGTTGTTTGAGGAGAGTACACAGTTTTGAACATGAAAAGTTATCAATAAACAAATTAGGCACATTTGGGCAGTCTTGATACAAAATTTTGAACAGAAATGCAATGGTTCATTTGATCAGACAAAAGCTTTGCACACACACTGCTGCCATCTATTGGCCAATATCTAAATTGCACCTGGGCTGGAATAATACATTATGGCCTTTCTCTTGCATTTCAAAGATGATGGCACAAAAAAATACAAAAAAAACAATTGTTTTTTTCTTTGTTTTATCTTTTACCAGATCTATTGTGTTATATTCTCCTACATTCATTTCTCATTTCCACAAACTTCAAAGTGTTTCCTTTCAAATGGTACCAAGAAAATGCATATCCTTGCTTCAGGGCCGATCCTTATTTAAGTAAAATACTACTACTAAAGTACTACTTAAGTATTTTTTTTTAAACTATTTTTATTTTTGATTACTGTTACTTCACTACATTCCTAAACAAAAGAAAGTACTTTTTACTCCATACATTTTCCCTGACACCCAAAAGTACTTGTTACATTTTGAATGGTTAGCAGGACAGGAAAATGGTCCAATTCAAACATTTGTCAAGAGAACATCCCTGGTCATACCTACTACCTGATCTAGCGGATTCACTAAACACAAATGCTTTCTTTGTAAATTATGTCTGATTGTTGGAATGTGCCTCGGTTATCTGTCAATTTTAAAAACAAGAAAATAGTTTTAAAACCAAATACCTTTTAGACTTTTACTCAAGTATTATTGTACATTTGTGACTTTCACTTTTTCTTGAGTCAGTTATCTTTACTTTTACTCAAGTATGACAGGGAACTTTTTCCACCACTGCACACACACGCCTTCAGACAAGCACACAGACAAGACAGACACCTGCACAGCATCTTAAAAATAAAGAATAAAAGATAAATATGAAAGATTATGCACATTATGGTGATCAGAATATTTGGGCTTAGCTAAATGGTTATGCAACAGGTCTAAAAATATAAATATTTCAGATCTATCCTCCATTGGCAGGCTGTGCAGGAATGTCAGTGGTTTTCACCGCGAGAGAGTGATTGACTAAATGCCAGGACACATCAGAGTGAATCGCAGTTAAACTGAGAAGAAAATCTATAATTTATATCATGGTTGTGTTTTTTTTAAAAGCTGTGAAACTGAAGGAGATGTTATTGGTGATATGCTGAAAATGAAGTCTACAGTTGAACTATTGGGGATTTTGTGAATGAACACCTCATTGGAGGTAGTGTATGCGATCTAGCATAGTTTGTGGGAAAGTCTAATTTTAAATAGAAAGGCGAGAATGATGTGTTGTGTACTATTATAGGTACCGTGTGGCTCAGTTGGTAGAACATGACACTTGCAATGCCAGGGTTGTGGGTTTGAATCCCATGGGGGACCAGTACAAGAAAGTATGAAAATATATGCCCTCACTACTGTAAGTCACTCTGGATAAGAGCATCTGCTAAATTGCTAAAACATTATGCCTCCATAGTTACTGATGTTGAGTTAGGAGCATTTCCCAAAACTATGTTATTTCCAGTGAAGGCAAGGGATGTTTTACTTTTCCACACAATAAGCATGAATTATAACTAAATAAACAAAGGTTAAATAAAATATAAAATAAATAACTGCTTAAATTCTGTCATTAAATTGTTTATAGAAATAGTTGAATTGGCTTAATGGTTTTGCCTTCCTTTTGTTAAAGCAGTTTCCATGCCCGGAGCTGGCTGGCTTTAGATGTATTAGAAAAACAATTGCCCCACTTTCTGTTTGATGTCACTTTGCCTGCCATCCCCTTTCACGTGAATGAAAAAACCAGGGGCAATGTTTTAAAAACAGCCCGAAAACAAAGCTGGGAAGTAAGTGTGAAACGGGCTGAGGGAGTTTGAGAGTGCCGAGGTGGGCTGTGGGCCTGGCACTGACAGCCCTGAAACAAATGACCCAACAGAACAGGAAGGGGTTGTCCTGGGTCTTTTCCATCACCTTTTCATCCCTTTGTGCCTCCACAGCCATTCTCATGGAGATAAACTTGGACGCGGAGGCTGGCTAGAGTCTCGTCCTCCTCTCTTGCTCTGAGATTGTGTTTGAAGGAAGGGGTGTATTTATGCTTCCCCTCCATCCTCCACTCCCCCCCTCCTAAAACCCCCTAGCCCCGCCAGCTCCCCAATCCTCCACTCACTCACCCAGTGACGGCACCCTTGTTTGAGGGCAGAGGAATTACGTTAATGAATGCATTCCTGCACACATAGACTGTGAAACCAGGCAAAGAGAGTAACCAGGTCTCTGTCTGTCCCAACTTGGCTGGGAGAACACTGGTGCCCTCAATCTTTTTCCCAACTCTGCCTTTTGCAATCCCTCCGTCTTTCTCTCACACTCTACCCCTTTAACACTCTCTCGCTCCTTCTCTCTGGCTCTCTCTCTGTCCCCCTTGCCCTCCTCATAAACTCCTCAGTGATGGCAAGTGGGCCAGTGGGGTTGAACCCCAAAATAAAAGCAGCCTATAAACTGATGAAACCGGATCTAGACTCAACGATGGGGGCACGGGGTCAAGCCTGAGCAAGCCATGGCAACGCCACCCCAATGAGACGTGTCATTGGGGTGGATATTAGATGTCACCCTGCTTCTTTGCTTCTAGCAGTGAATAACAACTATGTTATTGCCTCTATGGAAATCAGCTTTGCATCGTTTAAAATAGTTTTTCTTTATAGAACAACAGGCTATGAAGTCATGGAGAGAGAGGCACTGAATGAGACATCAATGGAAGAGGTTATTTGAATTAGCCGACACGGGGAAAGTGTAACGTTGTATATAGTATGTGAAGATTGTTAGCGTTGATACTATAAAGAAGAAGCATGCTACTTCCACAACAATTTGGTTTATTGTTACTCATCATTCTGTCCATAAATGCACACCAATTCCACCAGAAGTGAAAGGTCTTCATCACTTTCGTCATAAAATTCCATCATACAGCTTGAAATTAAATTCATTTATTTTGAATGACATCCCCCATTGCTATGTTGTTCACACACCATTAAATGCCGTTTGCATCCAGACAGCCTGGCAGTGGCGTTCGTTTGATAGAGCTGGAGCCCACATGCAGCCACAAAGAGACCAACGAGCTCTCACAGTCTCATGGCAGAATTAGTCATTCATCCATGTTTCTCAAATGTCAAATTTCGAAGTTCTTCCAGACATGAAATGTTGAAGGGTTTGGTTACTTCTCTGTATATCCAAGGTTAAATTTAGGCATTAACTCTGAATTCCTACGGTTAGGCAATAACTCCGTAAGGTTAAAGTAAGGGTTAAGGTTTGGGATAGGCTTAAACAAAAATATCAATCACTTTCTATCGCTGGATTCGAACAGGCAACCTGGAACCAGGGGCAGATGCTTATGCCCATTTGCCATCCCTGTCCACAACACCCTAGGTAAACCAAAGTCTACTTTAAGGTAACATCGCTCACTGTTGCCCTTAGTGGTGGGTTTCTACTTCATCCCCCGACAATCTCAGACATGGGCTGCAGTCCAAACTCTTAAAAGAGACACCCTCGTTCACTTACCCTCGCCTTATGCCCTTGGGGAAATCCCCACAGCCATATTTGCAACGTAAGCCCCTCAGCCCTCGTTTTTAATGGAGTTTGCGAGTGTACAATTATGTTCACCTCGGGCCTGAAACGCCCCAGATTTCAATTCGAGATGATTGTACATCCGCTGAGAAAAGTCAGACAAAACGTTTAACCTCAACGTCAATATGGAGTCAACATACAAGTGTAAGTAAAACAAATGGAAATAAGTTAGAAATTATGCTACTAATGCACAAACATGTCTCGTAAAAGTAATGAGGTTTTTGTTTGGTTGTCTTTTGGAAATTGTAGAAATAAAACATATTCCTTCTTCAGTTTCAGCTAGGCAGGCTAACGTTAGTTAGTTAATTAATTAGCTAGCTATCTTACAGTAGGCGAATGTTAATCATTATATAGTTAATATAAGTAGACATGCACTCATAATTGACTGTAGTGCATATAAAGCACCCACAAGCTACTGGTGGCTGAAAACACAATCGTCGCAGGACGAACGAGTGACGAATTTCCAGGCAAGGGTGGTCCATTTAAAATGAATTCCTTCCTCCCTCGCCCCGCAAGTGTATACTCGTCAGACGCCATGATACGTCATCAGAAGTATCCACTTCATTTTAGGGCTGAGGGGGTAGGGTGTGTCTTTTAAGTGTTTGCAACCATGGATGGATGTCGAAAACGGACTTGTATCACAGGTGACCTGGCTGAAAGAGACACCATACTGTGCAGGCCTCACCACACCAATCAACCTGTCTCCAGGTTTTTTTGGTTACCAGGTTCTTTGTAGCAGGAATCTGCCGGGTGCTAATTTGATGCGCTGTTGAGATAAAAGGGGGGGGCTCATGTTAATGTCAACATCAGAGGATCGGAATGCAGGCTATTTATCGCAGGAGTCAGACAATCCCCACGGCCGGGGGACAGCACCCGCCCGGACAGATCGGCAAAATAAATAGAGGAGTAATTAACAGAGCAGCGAGAGGACAGGCATCACTGGAAGGAAGTTTCGTTACAGCTCAAGCAGAAGCGAGAGAGAGGTGGAGGGGGTGAGAGATTGATATAGAGGAAAAGAGAAAGCAAGGGCTGGGGAATAGAGAAAGAGAAAGAGGTGGAGTTGAAAAGAGAGAAAAATTGTTTTAAAGAAAGAGAGATTCAGGGACATGGAAGGAAGGGGAGTGGTAGGGAATAAGAGGGTACGCGAGAGTGGGTATGAGAAAGAAAGAGTATAAGGGGGCAGAAAGCGAGAGTGGTGTGGGGTTAAAGAAAGTGAGAAGGGAAGAGCAGAGTGAGTTGGAGACAGAGTTTTTGGACATAAAAAGTATGGCACCTGCTATGCATCCACTACATCATCAACTCAACAATAAATCACAACTTAAACATCATGACAACAGAATATGTAGAAAAAGACTGAAAGTCATTCTCCGAGTGCGTCTTGATATGTGGTGTTCTGATTGGTTCATTTCCCAGTGAACTCCGGTGTCCCTGATGGCTTAATGAGATTATAACAGAATTCAGGAACAATAAGGCTCTGTTGCAGTGAGCAGCGGCCATACTGTACATCTGACTAAATGTATAGTTACTGTATACATAGGCCCTACATACATACTGTCTGATTCAGAGTCGAGGACAGTACAGTGCATTCTGACCCATAACTGACCCGATGTGCACTTGACACATTACCCATAATGCAACATTGTCAGCTGGATCAAGCTGACCACATTTAATGGCTCTACAATATTACTGTTGTGGAGAGGTCACATATATGTTATATAACATTTCCTGTAGACTTCAAAAGGTACTCACACTCAAACCATGAAAAGGTGCACTTTAACCTTTTGTTAAACGGCTAGTTCGAAAATTGATTAAATGAAGTATATTCTTGTATCTCGGCCTCCTTGGGAATTTTCCTTTTCATGGTTTGAGCGCAAGCCCCTTTTGAACTCAACAAATATGTTTTCTCTCACGGACCGGTCGCCATTCTTTTTAATCTAGCCTAAGTGCAAAACCTCATACTGGCTAAATAACATGTCCTACCATGCAACATATTACAATGGCTCTACAATGTTCTCTTCTGAAAACAACCTTGGACTCTGCTTTGACACAACAATACCAAATAATACTTCCTGTTTCACTTCTCTATGAGCTACAGTCTGAAACACATTTTCTTTGCTGCTAAAACAGAGAGAATATTTAACATGACAGTCTTTTCAACTGTGATTACAACACAGCACTTGTTTTCAGGCTCTCTCTGCGTTTGATTGAAGTTTCCCTAATGGTTATTGATTTGATCTTCAGGGTAAATAAAAGCATATCTCCTAAACGTGGTGTTGATGCTTGGAGCTCTCATTCTATTTGTCAGCACACAGAGAGAGGGTTCATTAGATAGCTGGAGGGCAGTGTGTCTGACTGTCTTATCTGTCATTCACGCAGGCATAGTTAGAAAGTTTAGAAAAACAAAACGCTAACTTCAGCAGAACCACAGCCTTTTAAATAGGTATGAATGCTCATACTGTAATCAACCCTGTGTAATTCATTGTCAGTCTAAATCTATCTTCGCCATGACATCTCTCATGCTGTACTCTATTTGTGCGTGATTGTGCCATGTGTGGATCTGTGTTGAACATCGTTGTGTCTGTTAGTGTGTGCATGCCAAGGTGTGTGTTTGTGAAACCAGTGTACAGTCACAGTGGACAGTGAGTCCATGGCCTGTGGGAACAGAGGGCCTGATTGTTTGCCGGTGAGAGGAATACAGTGTGCCATTGTGACATAAATGATAAGGGGAGCGGAGAACCGGGACACAAAGACATTTACCGGGACATCGCCACAACGACCACTTTACACCAATGGAGGCACCGCCTGTGTGCAAAAGGGGCGACAGAGACAATGGCTGTTGCCGTGTCATGGAGCCCACGGCCATTCACCTCTGTCCATTGTTTTGCCCCACCCCCTCGCTCTGGGCTGGCCACTGCTTATTGTGGAGATTGGGTGACAGGCTGCCTGGTACCGGTTGCAGCAACCCGGTTCTGTGGTGATTTTGGAAATGTTACAGTATGTGTCTCATGAAAAGTCCGGTTGTTACAGAGTCGCTCCAGAGTCTCTTTCGTCTTGTCTCTCCCGTCTTAGCAAGGCTATGATTGAACGTTTTGCCACCCGGATTTGAAGTGGGAGGACAGGAGTAGCAGACACTACTTGTAGCATCGTGCTGTCAGTTAGCCGTTGTTGATGTTCTGTTGGGCTGCTGGTGCCATACCACCTTATCAACTCCAGGGTCCATACTCCTGTAATACGGAAATAACACCATTTTACTGGACACAAATAGGTCTGAAGCCCTAATTATTTGACTTAAACTATTGATCACCTTTTTCCAAAGGGCCTGCGGGTTCGATGATAAATAATCGGGTTACAATCAACTTATTATCCATAGTTTCATCCTTTCCAGAAGCAGCACAAACTTTAGCTGCACAAAGGTTACGTCTTGTCGTGCAGGGGTGGTGGAGTGATGTCTTTTTCTGCCTCGCTCTGGTCCTCGCCGGTCCAGTGCGTGACGTCCATCGCTGATTGGCTCAGTCTCAGTAGGTAGGTTGTCATGTGGTTCTTTAAGCTGGGTGACCCATCCGTGAGCTCTGTCGTTCTCTTCAAGCTCCTGAATGACCGACAGTGGTCCAGGGCAGTGGTTCCTGTAGGGTGCGCACCCCAAGTCCGGCTTTCAACTTATTTTTCAACGTTGCAATAATAGAAGACAAGGTGCAATTTCGAAATTGGGTAGTGCATCATCAGTTTACCTCTTGTCAGTCAATGCATACCTTAGAGAGCTATTTAAATTTGTCAGAAATGTCCAGAATGGCCTTCTGGGTGGCGCAGTGGTCTAAGGCACTGAATCGCAGTGCTAGCTGTGCCACCAGAGATTCTGGGTTTGAGCCCAGGCTATGTCGCAGCTGGCCGCGACTGGGAGGTCCATGGGGCGATGCACAATTGGCTTAGCGTCGTCCGGGTTAGGGAGAGTTTGGCCGGTAGGGATATCCTTGTCTCATCGCGCACTAGCGACTCCTGTGGCAGGCCGGGCGCAGTGCACGCTGACCAGGTCGCCAGGTGTACGGTGTTTCCTCCAACACATTGATGCGGCTGGCTTCCGGGTTGGATGTGCACTGGGTTAACACAGTGCGGCTTGGTTGGGTTGTATTTCGGAGGACGCATGGCTCTCGACCTTCGTCTCTCCCGAGCCCGTACGGGAGTTGTAGCGATGAAACAAGACAGTAACTACTAACAATTGGATACCACGAAATTGGGGAAATTAAATAAATATATAAAACTATTTTAAAAATATCCAGATTAACTAACCCATATCAGCTAAAAAAAAAAAGCTAATTTAGCCCATAGATTTTGTTGTAATGTTTCAGTCACTTAAATATCACATGATTACACATTGGACAACACATTGGACAACTTAGTGGCCTTGTGGTTAGTGTCCGCCCTGAGATTGTAAGGTTGTGAGTTCAATGTCTCGCTGAGTCATACCCAGGGGCGTGTATTAATGGACGCCAAGAGAAGCCAGGCTTCCCCAAAACATTTACCAAGGAAAAAATAAAACATATCAAATTATTTATCTTTCGTCTCTCTGTGTTTAATAAATGTTCTTCAATTTGCAAGAGGCTGAATGTATCTCACTGGAGAAAGCATCCGAGCGAACGAAACAGCGGCCCTCTGTCTCAGTACATGTAGAGTATCTATCTGATATTGTCTGGTCAGAAAGAGTATGACATTGTTGCCGCCCATTGCGTTGAATGCAAGGGAAGCCAGCGAACATTTGGTGTCCCTTGCTAAATATTAAAAATAAATAGCCAATCAGAATTGAGATAAACTGAGTGAGCTCAGCTGTGAAGAGTCCTGGTGCACCAAACAAAAGTGTAAAGGGAATCCAATTTGGATTTGGCTTCAGACCAATCCCAAATCAAATCCAATCAAATTTCATTTGTCACATACACATGGTTAGCAGATGTTAATGCGAGCGTAGCGAAATGCTTGTGCTTCTAGTTCCGACAGTGCAGTAATATCTAACAAGTAATCTAACAATCCCCAACAACTACCTAATACACACAAATCTAAAGGGGTGAATGAGAATACATACATGTGATATGAGTAATGTAAGATATGTAAACATTATTAAAGTGGCATTATTTAGAGTGGCATTGTTTAAAGTGACTAGTGATCCATTTATTAAAGTGGCCAGTTGGGTCTCAATGTAGGCAGCAGCCTCTCTGAGTTAGTGATTGCTGTTTAGCAGTCTGATGGCCCTTTACTGACCTCGCCTTCTGGATGGTAGCGGTGTGAACAGGCCGTGGCTCAGGTGGTTGATGTCCTTGATGATCTTTTTGGCCTTCCTGTGACATCGGGTGCTGTAGGTGTCATAGAGGGCAGGTAGTTTTCCCCCAGTTTGATGAGTTGTGCAGACCGCACCACCCTCTGGAGTGACAAGCCACATTTCTTCAGCCTCCTGAGGTTGAGGAGGTACTGTTGCGCCTTCTTCACCACACTATCTGTGTGGGTGGACCATTTCAGTTTGTCTGTGATGTGTACTCCGAGGAACTTAAAACGTTCTACCTTCTCCACTGCTGTCCCATCGATGTGGGTATGGGGGGTGCTCCCTCTGCTGTTTCCTGAAGTTCATGATCATCTCCTTTGTTTTGTTGACATTGAGTGAGAGGTTGTTTTCCTGACACCACCTCCTCCCTGTAGGCCGTCTCGCCGTTGTTGGTAATCTAGCCCACTACTGTTGTGTCGTCTGCAAACTTGATGATTGACTTGAAGGTGTGCATGGCCACACAGTTGTGGGTGAACAGGGAGTACATGAGGGGGCTGAGCACCACCCTTGTGGAGCGCCAGTGTTGCGGGTCAGCGATGTGGAGATGTTGTTTCCTACCTTCAAGCCAAACGTCCTGTATTGTTGTCCTACAGTGGCTGGCTGGCTAAAATCGTCCCTTTCCTAAATTAGCCATCGATGGAGATAGGGATTTGGACTTGTGGTTTTACTTAATTCTCCGTACTGGCCAATGATTATAATGGCAATTCTGATCCAACCATAAATTCATACATTGTACCCCTGGCCCTGAGAGGATGTAAGATCAACATGTAGTCAGATGTAGTATGCTAATGTTAACTAGCTGGACTGGCGTATCATTGCCCATGAAAGGAAGTTAGGCTAGAGAGCAAGTATTTTAGCCAGGTAGCCTAGGACAAAAATAAATAAAAGTGTGTACTGTATGACAGAGTGATAGACCCTTTAGGCATCATGAAAGGAGGATGACATACAAGTAGGGTGAGTCAACGTGTTCTTTCTACTTGCACGCACACACACACACACACACAACACCACACACACACAAATCAGTACCATGGAAAGCCACATCATACTTAGCTAATGTTGATTGGACTAAATCATTTTGATTTAAATCATTTAAATCATCAACTTTTAGTTGTCACTGTAGTAGACTAAGCATATGTGATTGGATGATGTTGAAATGTTGAAGTTGAAATGGTGCTGGAATAGTGGAAGCAGCTCCTGTTTTCTTTGCGACTTGCAGTTGCTCTCAGTGGTTCTAAATCAATAGAAACATTGACTTACCTCACCATGCTGTAGGTCATGTCACTGTTTGTTACATACAATATGTTTTGTGGACTTCACCGAAAAGATGTTGCTTTCCGATTTTGTAATGAAACAAATGTGTGGTTGAATTTATTCTTATTGTTTTGTTCTTAGGCCTATATATCACAGTGTCAAGGCATATGAACTAACACAAGTCTGTCACAGGCTTTTTTTTCATGGACCTCCTGGTCGCGGCCGGCTGTGCAGAGCCTGGGCTCGAACCCAGGGTCTATGGTGGCACAGCTAGCACAGCGATGCAGTGCCCTAGACCACTGCACCACCCGGGAGGCCCTGTCCCACCACTTCTAAAACCAAAGTTGTGCCTCTGTGGAAAAATATATAGAATTGTTAGAAAATGAGGTTTAAAACTGCAATATTTTCTTTGCAACTCATGGCAAAATGTGTAGAATTGCAGGAAATAATTTTTTTTTTAAACGGCAAAGAAAAGTATGTTTTTACTGACTCATGAGTCATGATTCGGTTTTTCAGAGTGACTCTTTTTTGTCATTTTTGTCATTTTTGTTGTTTGTTTGACCTGCTGGAGATGTGCGCCGACCTACAACTGTCTATCATGTGGGCAAGGGAAAATAGATCATGCTGCAGGAAGCACGGAGAAGACAAAGGCATGTTTAGAACTGATAATTGATCACATGGTGCAAGAAGGAAATCAATGAATTGATTATTATGATGGACACAGCCTCTGCTTAACTAACTCGAACTCGAGTACAAATCGTTTGGGGGGCAGCAGTTTGCGAACTATAGGCTATTTTGCGTATCACACACGGCCATCAGCATTCCGCCAAGTGTCGTTTACAATCTTGTCCGGATGCGGCCACCACAAATAGACCTCGTTTCAAATGTATCAATAAATAATCTTATTTGTATGCCTAGCAATCAACAAATGTACATTGTTTAAAGCACACTTTTACAAGTCTGTCACAGATGACAGCTCCAATAAGCCCCCTACGGTGAAAGACATGGGAACGAGATGCTTGTAGAATTATGACTTGAGTTTTCAGTTAATCGTGCGCCGGTAGGGGGTCCTACGTGCTCTGGACATTACTGACTCAAGTGAGCGAAATTAGTTGAACGATTTGATCTGTTGACTGAACGACTCCAAAAGATCAGAGTCAGTAAAAAGAACCGAATTTCCCATCACCAATGGGAGAATGTCGAGTTCGGCATCTCTCTGATTTTCCTAGTGGTGAAATGATGCCGTGATGGAGACGGGGGTTGGGGATGACTCACTAAACGTGCAAACGTAGATTGTGCGGTGAAAACGATGCTTGTGTCATCCCAAATGTCCAATCCGTGTAATTCACTGAAAGTCCACCGCCAACGTGGGATAGCCGAGTCATGCACTTGTAGTTCACTGCCTTGGTCGGAAAAAAATAATTCTGATGCTAGTTTGGTATAGCTAGAACCGGAGTCACCAGTCTGTAACCCTAACTATTTGACTTAATTAAGCTATCTATCAACTTCTCCGAAGGGCCCTGGGTTCAATGGTAAAGAGTCGGGTTACAATCAAGTTATTTTCTACAGTTGAATCCATCCAAGTAGCAGCAGCACACAGTATATTGGCACAACAGGTTACATCTCCATCACTTCACCTCTCTGTCACTCATCTCTACCGTCAAACCTCCTCATGTGGAAGTGAGTCTGGTTAGGGTATTTTCAGAATAAGAGGCCCAACATAAAATCTCAATGGCAATGCCGTAATAAAAGCCTCAGATACACATGACATATTTTGGATTATAAAATATATATATCTTATTCCAAAACCATGCATATAGGTGTAACAACAGGTGGTGGGGGAGTCGAGGGGACCCAGATTATTTTCAACAATATTTTCAGTAACAGCCAGAGATCAAACTGTGGCCATTTACTTGTCCCTCTCTATCTTTTTCTGGTGTGCTAGCACTGCAGACTAGACATACGGGTTAGCAGTGGTCAGAGGCAGAGTCAGGACATTCCCCAGTGACGACAGATGATATGTTACCCAGTCTCTAACTGGGCCTGTCCAGCAGCCCTGCCTGTGCATGTGAAGTGCCAGAGAGGAGACTCAGGGCAGGCCAAACAGCCCTGATGTTTTGATTGCAATAGTCTCTCTATTCATTCCCCTCTTAGCCCACATCCGCTGTGACAGTGGAGCAGAAGAGAGGCGGTGATGTGTCTGTGGAGAACCAAAGCAGGCTGTTAAATGGAAGTGCCAGCACGGGTGGCACGGGGACAACTGCTGGGGGTGGATTTATGCGATCTGACAGACAACTACAAATCGCATATACTGTAGTGGAACCAGGAAAACATCTCAGGAACTATTTCATCATGAACATCAAACTTCATCATGCATGCTCATTATACCTGCTCTAATTTTATAATCCCTTAGCCCCCTTTTTCCTAACTACTGTAAGCAACTGCTGTTCACAGTGGCTAGTTCTCAATTGGTAAGCATTTGAACCATGTGAACCTTGATGAGCTGGAACTATGAATGAGGGAGAACTTGGGTGGTCTTGATGGAGAAGAGAGGTCCAAAGATGAGTGCCTAGGGGGGTTACTTTCTGGCTGTTGTGGAGAACACTCTGTCCTAGTCCTACCCCATCATCACACCCCTCTCCCCCACACACACACACACACACACACACACACACACACACACACACACGCACGCACGCACAGTGTACTGCAGAGCTGGTCATGGCCGTTCAACCGCCCAAGGCGAGACTAAATGAAGTTGAAAAGACATCTAAAATACATATTTTTCCAGATGAAGTTAGGTTCAATTTTACGTTCCGAATGAAAAGTGAAAAGACGTATTTTCCAGATGTTGAAATCAGGTTCATTTTTGGTTCTGAATGAAAGTTGAAAAGGCCAAATCAAGGCTGGTCCAGACCAGACCAAATCTGAATCAAACATAGACGTCTATGATTGGTTCAGATTTGGTCCGGACTACACCAACAAAAAAAAGTCCATTCCGTAGCTGAAGTTCATGATTAGTTCATTGTTGGAGTCAGATGTGTTAATTGCTGGGGCAAAAGTGTGATACCAACCAGGCCCCAGAGGACTGGAGTTGCCCCTCCCTGGCCTACCGTGTTGCTTGAAATGTTATTTTAGGAATTCCCGTCTATGTGGTAGGCCTACCGTTTGTTGAACACCCCCAAAAAAGATGGCCGCTCGGACAGGACTAAAAAAAGACGTCCAAAAGACGTTGGTGTCGGTCCTTGCTTACTGAGGTGTAGCCATGTCGGCCACTATGGAATTGTATGAATGCCCATCCATGTGGTAGGCCCACCATTTGTAAAACAGCCCGTGGCATTGGCTTTATTAGTCCTGATTCCTGTGACTAATCAATTTAAGCTCTGAATATCAGCTACTTTGTCAGGAGGAGTTATCCTGAGCCTATTTGCAATGTGTTTACACAGCGGGAAATGCAGAAGAGGTATTTTCTTTTTCGCTATGATCAGGTCGTAAAAAACTCATGTCAATTTTGCCTACGGGATGAAACTCCTGGACAACAGTTGTGATTGGTCCATTCCATATGGTCCATTTTACTTCGACCTGTCCTGTTTTTAGAATATGTTGTTTGTTAACACGTCAGCACATTTGTTTTTTGATTGGGTGCCATTCTGGTTAGGCTATTTGATCAGAGAAACCTGCATGATGTAAAAAGTTTCCATCTCATTACATTGTCATACATTTTATATCCAGCCTGTAGGCTACAGAAATAGCTACATACTCTTTCTACCACACCCTATATCTGCTACATGATTTATATTAGATCATTTTGTTTCACGGAATGTTGGTGGAGTGCCGCAGCGATGCGTCTCTCCAACAGCACCCTGGAGAGGTGCGCTGGGAATGGACAAGATACATATTGTGTGTCCCTACCTTTGACAAAGTGAGCTTCCCATATCATAGGGCGGCATTGAGAGAAACTGTGAATGTTTTTGGGCAAAATTATGTGAGGTTTTATGTGTTGTTGGTGGTGCATCTTCGTCAGTTTGGCTCCGAAAATGCCGCCCTCGTCAATCTGCCGCCACATGCGGCCGCCTAATCCTTCCTAATGAGCAGGCCTGCCTTGGTGTACTGTTAAACTGTGTCTATGCTGACTGGGGCTGGAGATGCTTCTTCCCATCACTTATCTCATCACTGATATATCTGCCTGCCTCCATTATTCAATAGTTATATAATATTTAGGAGCAGACAATATCAAACACAAATTCAAACATGTAAAATACATTTTTCATGAGCCCTTTCTAGATGAAGTTGTTCAAATGTATGTATGCACTCGCATCAACCTGCCTAGATGTTTGGGATGGATCGACAGATGACAAAGCTTCAGTGTCTTGTTGAGTGTGTTTATCATCTGTTGTTTCGTGTCAAGTGTGTCCTCTGGTTAGACTGCGTCTGGTGGGATTTACAAAGGGTCAATGGCTGCAGTGGTGCTGACTGTGTGAGTGTCACTTACCCTCGGATCACCCCCGTGTCTGAGACCAGGCTAAAGTAACACTCTCACATCTCTGTGAGGTCTAGCACAAAGTTTGGATCAATACCCTTCTCGTCTCGCCACGGGGGAGAAGATTCCTCCCCCCCTTCGGCGTGTTTCAGGAGCCTAACCCTGGGAGGCCCTTATTAAGCCAGCTGTCTAGCCTGGTTTTAGGGAGGTTCGGAGTGTCTTTATTTCCCCCTCCAACATCTGCACGGAATGTTCCACGCCGAAGAGCAGGGCAGGGCAGGCATGTTCCGTTTAGCAGCTGTTAGTGGGCTTTACAGACGTAACACACTAGGCCCAGCATAGTCGGCTCAGTCTCAGTCCCATATACCTTCTCAGGAGGATGCCTTAGAATGCTGGGGGCTGGGACTCGATGAGGGAGGAGATGGGGGTGGAGAGGCCATGGTGAGTTTAATTGGGATTAGTCTAATTACGAGCTTGTCATACCTTTGAGTGGGCCCATGGGCTGGTGGGTGGTGGGGGTCAGGGAGGCGGAGCTAGGGGCTGGGCCAGCTGGAATGCACTGCCTGGCCTGAGCTATGCTGCAGAGAGGTATATAGAAGGGTGTTGTGTAACAATACCTTACGCCTACACCAAAACTGACTCAGATGCAGTTTGTGTATGGTAAGGCCGAGAGTTTTTCCTGGTCAGGTCACATGCTCAAGAAAAGCTAGAATCTACCACTAAATGATATCACTGCCGCTGGTACAATTCATGGCAGAAATAACAAAAGCAGGTAATTAGTTTAGCCAGAGAGGAAGAGGTGAAGCGAGAGGGTTTAGTAAAGAATTTTTGTATGGAGGTCAATAGCTAGATTCCCATCTAGATTCCCAGATGTTAATGCGAATATTCTAAAATCCAGATAAAAAACAATATGCGCATTTTCCTACCAGAGATGTTTCCATCAAATTGACTTGTTGCAGATAAAAGTCTGTGTGTGATGATGCAGTGCACATGAAAAAAACATGTTGATAAATGAGTTTCCATTGCATTTCCAACTCTACTGATGGTTCTCATATTTTTTTTTGCTTTACATTTATTTATTTATTTATCTAGTCAAGTCAGTGAAGAACAAATTCTTATTTACAATGACGGCCTACCCTGGCCAAACCCTCCCCTAACCCGGACGATGCTGGGCTAATTGTGCGCCACCCTATGGGATTCCCGCTCAGTTGTGATACAGCCCGAGATCGAAGTGTAGTGACACCTCTAGCACTGCGATGCAGTGCCTTAGACTGCTGCACCACTCAGGATCCCCATAAAGAAACGTTTGCCCACTCTGGTATTGGCACGTGCACTCTAGCCAACAGCGCTGTCTGTTCACTATTGGTTAGAGCACATATACTGTATATCCTACAAGATGATATGATGATTACATGGACATGAGAGCAAAATTATTACAATTTTTCAAACGGCAGCCAAGCATCGATTATCACGTCACCAGAATAAGACCCTCTATATTTATTGGGAAGGAGCATCAAGCTCATCACCTTGCACTTTCATCATCCTGTGAAGTTCAACACCTATTTCTTCTGCAGCTTAATAAACTACATTCTTTCCCAACAAGTGGTAGTGGGAGGACCACACATGTCATCGTGGTACTCCAAGTTTAGTTCCATATGATAATTATTATATAAATATTTGTGTATATTGTTTCGTCAAATGTGGAAAATGTACCAAAAAATGTTGTTTCCATCAGAACTGTCATAAGATTTTTTTATCCGACATGTACTTTACTGGCATAAAAAGGTTGGATTTCGTCAACTTTGGGAAAAAAACGATTTTATATCAGAATTGTGAACATTGTTCACACGCGTATCTGCCCTCTCATTGGCTAGAATGGTCCCACCTGATCTTTCCTCATCCTGTCTGCCTTCCATCAATGTATGTATATTGTTAGAGTGGTTACTCGACTATTTGTCAATATAATAGATCATCTTTGGTTTAGCCTAGACGATTCTATCAAATCAAATCAAATCAAATCAAATTTTATTTGTCACATACACATGGTTAGCAGATGTTAATGCGAGTGTAGCGAAATGCTTGTGCTTCTAGTTCCGACAATGCAGTGATAACCAACAAGTAATCTAACTAACAATTCCAAAACTACTGTCTTATACACAGTGTAAGGGGATAAGGAATATGTACATAAGGATATATGAATGAGTGATGGTACAGAGCAGCATACAGTAGATGGTATCGATGTCGGACACACCTAGGAAGGTCATTGGAGTGGTAGGAGATTTATAGCATGTTTGTGAGGAGTTTTGAGTGCCTCTGTAAGCTCCCAGGGTTATTTGTGGCTGCTGGCTGACTGCAGCAGACTAGGGGAAGTAACTGTCTGGGAGCAGGTGTACACTTCTCAAAGGGAACCAGGTGAAGGGAAGCTTTGCAGGGCAAGGGGTCGGTTTAAAGTCTGACACCACGTTTTATGTGTCATCAACATTCATAGCATAATAATTGGGTCTGCTTTGGGATTATGTGCTCCCATACAGTATGCGTAGATGTATGGAAACAGTAGGCTGATGGGATCTGGTAGCAATCTGTTATTGTTTGACACAAAAAAAATGTAAAAACACACACACGTCTTGGTTAACCTTTTACTGCAGCGGGCTAAATCAGGGTTACACAAAGTGTTCCCTGGTAAGTCCTAAATCTACTTTCAAACAAAAGTATACACCTCACTTACATGGATATGGGCTTCAAAAGAAGAAGACACCCGTACCATGTCAGATAAACGCGAATCCGACCATGACCCCTGGTGAGACAAAACCGCGACTCGTCAGTGAAGAGCACTTTTTTCCAGTCCAGTCTGATCCAGCAACGGTGGGTTTGTGCCCATAGGTGACGTTGTTGCCGGTGATGTCTGGTGAAGACCTGCCTTTACAACAGGCCTACAAGCCCTCAGTCCAGCCTCTCTCAGCCTATTGCGGATAGTCTGAGCACTGATGGAGGGATTTTGTGCGTTCCTGGTGTAACTCGGGCAGTTGTTGTTGCCATCCTGTACCTGTCCCACAGGTGTGATGTTCGGATGTAAGTTCTCATAACTGTGACCTTAATTGCCTATCGTCTGTAAGCTGTTAGTTTCTTAACGATCATTCCACAGGTGCATGTTCATTAATTGTTTATGGTTCACTGAACAAGCATGGGAAACAGTGTTTAAACCCTTTACATCGAAGATCTGTGAAGTTATTTGGATTTTTACCAATTATCTTTGAAAGACTGAAAAAGGGACGTTTCTTTTTTTGATGAGTTTACATCACAAAAGACTGAAACATAACAAAATCGTTTGACATAGAAACACATTTTTTTAAAAAAAATTTTATTTCACCTTTATTTAACCAGGTAGGCTAATTGAGAACAAGTTCTCATTTACAACTGCGACCTGGCCAAGATAAAGCATAGCAGTGTGAACAGACAACACAGAGTTACACATGGAGTAAACAATTAACAAGTCAATAACACAGTAGAAAAAAAATGGGCAGTCTATATACAATGTGTGCAAAAGGCATGAGGAGGTAGGCGAATAATACAATTTTGCAGATTAACACTGGGGTGATAAATGATCAGATGGTCATGTACAGGTAGAGATATTGGTGTGCAAAAGAGCAGAAAAGTAAATAAATAAATTTAAAAAACAGTATAAAAACAGTATGGGAATGAGGTAGGAGAAAATGGGTGGGCTATTTACCAATAGACTATGTACAGCTGCAGCGATCGGTTAGCTGCTCGGATAGCTGATGTTTGAAGTTGGTGAGGAAGATAAAAGTCTCCAACTTCAGCGATTTTTGCAGTTCGTTCCAGTCACAGGCAGCAGAGTACTGGAACGAAAGGCGGCCAAATGAGGTGTTGGCTTTAGGGATGATCAGTGAGATACACCTGCTGGAGCGTGTGCTACGGATGGGTGTTGCCATCGTGACCAGTGAACTGAGATAAGGCGGAGCTTTACCTAGCATGGACTTGTAGATGACCTGTAGCCAGTGGGTCTGGCGACGAATATGTAGCGAGGGCCAGCCGACTAGAGCATACAAGTCGCAGTGGTGGGTGGTATAAGGTGCTTTGGTGACAAAACGGATGGCACTGTGATAGACTGCATCCAGTTTGCTGAGTAGTGTTGGAAGCCATTTTGTAGATGACATCGCCGAAATCGAGGATCGGTAGGATAGTCAGTTTTACTAGGGTAAGCTTGGCGGCGTGAGTGAAGGAGGCTTTGTTGCGGAATAGAAAGCCGACTCTTGATTTGATTTTCGATTGGAGATGTTTGATGTGAGTCTGGAAGGAGAGTTTGCAGTCTAGCCAGACACCTAGGTACTTATAGATGTCCACATATTCAAGGTCGGAACCATCCAGGGTGGTGATGCTAGTCGGGCATGCGGGTGCAGGCAGCGATCGGTTGAAAAGCATGCATTTGGTTTTACTCGTGTTTAAGAGCAGTTGGAGGCCACGGAAGGAGTGCTGTATGGCATTGAAGCTCGTTTGGAGGTTAGATAGCACAGTGTCCAATGACGGGCCGAAAGTATATAGAATGGTGTCGTCTGCGTAGAGGTGGATCAGGGAATCGCCCGCAGCAAGAGCAACATCATTGATATATACAGAGAAAAGAGTCAGCCCGAGAATTGAACCCTGTGGCACCCCCATAGAGACTGCCAGAGGACCGGACAGCATGCCCTCCGATTTGACACACTGAACTCTGTCTGCAAAGTAATTGGTGAACCAGGCAAGGCAGTCATCCGAGAAACCGAGGCTATTGAGTCTGCCGATAAGAATATGGTGATTGACAGAGTCGAAAGCCTTGGCGAGGTCGATGAAGACGGCTGCACAGTACTGTCTTTTATCGATGGCGGTTATGATATCGTTTAGTACCTTGAGCGTGGCTGAGGTGCACCCGTGACCGGCTCGGAAACCAGATTGCACAGCGGAGAAGGTACGGTGGGATTCGAGATGGTCAGTGACCTGTTTGTTGACTTGGCTTTCGAAGACCTTAGATAGGCAGGGCAGGATGGATATAGGTCTATAGCAGTTTGGGTCCAGGGTGTCTCCCCTTTGAAGAGGGGGATGACTGCGGCAGCTTTCAATCCTTGGGGATCTCAGACGATATGAAAGAGAGGTTGAACAGGCTGGTAATAGGGGTTGCGACAATGGCGGCAGATAGTTTCAGAAATAGAGGGTCCAGATTGTCAAGCCCAGCTGATTTGTACGGGTCTAGGTTTTGCAGCTCTTTCAGAACATCTGCTATCTGGATTTGGGTAAAGGAGAACCTGGAGAGGCTTGGGCGAGGAGCTGCGGGGGGCGGAGCTGTTGGCCGAGGTTGGAGTAGCCAGGCGGAAGGCATGGCCAGCCGTTGAGAAGTGCTTATTGAAGCTTTCGATAATCGTGGATTTATCGGTGGAGACCGTGTTACCTAGCCTCAGTGCAGTGGGCAGCTGGGAGGAGGTGCTCTTGTTCTCCATGGACTTCACAGTGTCCCAGAACTTTTTGGAGTTGGAGCTACAGGATGCAAACTTCTGCCTGAAGAAGCTGGCCTTAGCTTTCCTGACTGACTGCGTGTATTGGTTCCTGACTTCCCTGAACAGTTGCATATCACGGGGGCTATTCGATGCTATTGCAGTCCGCCACAGGATGTTTTTGTGCTGGTCGAGGGCAGTCAGGTCTGGAGTGAACCAAGGGCTGTATCTGTTCTTGGTTCTGCATTTTTTGAACGGAGCATGCTTATCTAAAATGGTGAGGAAGTTACTTTTAAAGAATGACCAGGCATCCTCAACTGGCGGGATGAGGTCAATGTCCTTCCAGGATACCCGGGCCAGGTCGATTAGAAAGGCCTGCTCACAGAAGTGTTTTAGGGAGCGTTTGGCAGTGATGAGGGGTGGTCGTTTGACCGCGGCTCCGTGGCGGATACAAGCAATGAGGCAGTGATCGCTGAGATCCTGGTTGAAGACAGCGGAGGTGTATTTGGAGGGCCAGTTGGTCAGGATGACGTCTATGAGGGTGCCCTTGTTTACAGAGTTAGGGTTGTACCTGGTGGGTTCCTTGATGATTTGAGTGAGATTGAGGGCATCTAGCTTACATTGTAGGACTGCCGGGGTGTTAAGCATATCCCAGTTTAGGTCACCTAACAGAACAAACTCTGAAGCTAGATGGGGGGCGATCAATTCACAAATGGTGTCCAGGGCACAGCTGGGAGCTGAGGGTGGTCGGTAGCAGGCGGCAACAGTGAGAGACTTATTTCTGGAGAGGGTAATTTTCAAAATTAGTAGTTCGAACTGTTTGGGTATGGACCTGGAAAGTATGACATTACTTTGCAGGCTATCTCTGCAGTAGACTGCAACTCCGCCCCCTTTGGTAATTCTATCTTGACAGAAGATGTTATAGTTGGGTATGGAAATCTCTGAATTTAGAAAGCGGGTTTCTTTAAATAAGGTTTATTAATGAAAAAACATGATTAACATTCCACCCATGAGGCCACGAGGTCATTTGACTGCAGGAAAGGGCTACTGAGCATAATGAAAGAGCTAGCTCACTGAGCAACCTGCTATGGAGATGATGTTGAAAAGCACACAGTAGACCAGATGCGGAGCTCATTCAAAGAGACGTAATAAAAAGGGCCGACCTGGAGATGAGATAGAGAGCAAACTGAGACTTGCGTGTTTGGATCATCTGTGAAGCGATGCTGTCTCTTGCTGGTTGACAGTTGTGCATCCTATAATGGCTAACAGGAATAGATTAGGCACATTTGCAATAGTGCTATATGCTATTTACGATGCGCCTGGCAACATCATGTCAGCTCCCCTGCTGCTTTTTTAAATGGAGTTGCTTTATCTTGAATATAAAGCTATTGTTTACAGCTTGGGGTTTGCTTAAGAGTAGTTTGAGGTTATCTGAAGTTGTTTCAGAGTAGAAAACACCTCCAATTTTCGATCCCATGGGGACATTAGACACTGCTGTTTGTCAACAACAAAATGTAACATATGCTTCTCTCGACATCACCAGAAACAGGTGGAACTCCCTGTATGGATTCCTCCCACCCATTATGTGAGAGCTCATTACCCCCCCCCACACACACACACACACGCACGCACGCACACACACACACACACACACGCACGCACGCACGCACGCACGCAAACACACACATCTGTCATTAAACAACTAGGATCCGCTATCAAATAGTGAGGTGAACAGACAGAATAATGTAGTCCATGTTACAGCCTCGCCAGCGATGGCTGCTAGCTAAGAATAGGGCCTTTCATCTACTCTCGCTGCCAAGCACATCACCTGTCACCTGTCACCTGCCACCACCGTCTGACTCTCTCAGAAGCGTTGAAGCGTCAAGGGGATTTGACTATAAACTTTTATTATGTTTTTATATTTAGGTGTCTCTAAGAGGACATCATTGACTCCAACTGCTACTCTAAACAGCACTTTTCTACTAAAGTAGGCTTTTTGAATTGAGTAACCTGTGTGTTGACGTTATGGTGAAGTAATACTGTATAAACGTAACATAACATTTACGGGAGTTCCCATCATGTGCCAGAGTAATGGCGTCTAGAATCTGTAAGGGCATCGAGTGTCTCAAACTTTCAACAATCCATCTCAGAGAAGATGCAATATTTTACTTGAGGTTGAGGTGCAGCTCTCGGGGGACCTTGGATGGTCGGTGGCCTGGCGGTTGGGAACTTGGGCCGGTGGCCGAGAGGTCGCTTGTTCGGGTCGCCGATTTGACTTGGTGGGAGAACTGTTGATGTGATCTTGGGCGGGGCGCTTGGATGGGAGTCTGCTAGATGACTGAATGGAATGTAAATGTTGAGCAGCTTCACAGCAGGTAGATTGTATGTTTGAAAATTCAATAAAAATAAATAACATATTTGACTTTCTTTCAAAAGCACTATTCGTTTTTGAGTTATGTCACACTCTTGTCTTCTCATTTTTGCAGCTCAAAAGGACATGTTATGTGTTCTGTCCCTGAGGACACTCACTTTAGACTGAAGCATGTCCTTCCTTCTGAATACACTACAGTTTAAAGGTTTGGGGTCACAACCCACAAATGAGGATGCTCCTGATACACTACTAGTCTAAAGAAGGCCAGTTTTATTGCTTCTTTAATCAGAACAACAGTTTTCAGCTGTGCTTAACATAATTGCAAAAGGGTTTTCTAATGATGAATTAGCCTTTTAAAATTATAAACTTGGATTAGCTAACACAACGTGCCATTGAAACACAGGAGTGATGGTTGCTGATAATTGGCCTCTGTACGCCTATGTAGATATTCCATAAGAAATCAGCCGTTTCCAGCTACAATAGTCATTTACAACATTAACAAATGTATTTTTGATCAATTTGATGTTATTTTAATGGACAAAAAATGTCAAAAACAAGGATATTTCTAAGTGACCCCAAACTTTTGAACGATAGTGTATGTTACTGTTCATGATGACAGTTTCAATGACTGGAAAATAGTGTTACAATTACACACAATTACATTATTCCATGACAGCTATGTGATATGCAATAAGTGATGAATCATGTACCTTTTGTTGACTCCCTCAGCGCACACACACACACACACACACACACACACACACACACACACACGTTATTTGTTATTTATCTCCCTCTTGGTTTGATTTCCCTCACGTTATCTCAGCACATTTCATTTTGTAATCCACCAATGAAACGAGGAATGGAAAGATCTCAAAGCCCCAGACATCAAAGGCTCAATAATACCTGCCCAGGAGTGAACTACATCTATCTCTGATACATTCTGTACAGGAAACAGTTAAACATATCGTGCAGAAGTTATATTCAATTCGTTGGTGCATTACATCAGATGGGGGATGGAGATGGTATGAGAAAGATAAGTGGTAAAGAGAACCATAGACTATTAAGAAGGGATGGATAAAGGGAATGGGACCATGGAGTAGAACATGGACAGACGGAGACAAAGGAGATGGACAGGAGGACAGGGGAAATAGAAAAGGAAGACTGAATGTAGAGAGAGCGAGAGGTTAGAATATATTTTCCACCCACAGTTGTTCCAGTTTGATTCCAGTTGTTCACAGATGGATCCAATACATCTGGTAATTGGCAATCAATTGAACAATCAACAGAAGCCTTTCAGGAAATACACCCGAGGAGCGATTGGGAATGTGTGTGTGTGTTTATGTATGTTTGTGTGCACCTGTGCTTGTGTGTGTACTGGGGTCCATACACTGAGTACAAAATTAGGAACACCTGCTCTTTCCATGACTTAGACTGACCAAGTGAATCATATTGAAGTCACCTGTTAAATCCACTTCAATCAGTATAGATGAAGGGGAGGAGAAAGGATTTTTAAGCCTTAAGACAATCGAGACATGGATTGTGTGTGTGCCATTCAGAGGGTGAATGGGCAACACAAACGTTTTAAGTGCCTTTGAAAGGGGTATGGTAGTAGGTGCCAGGCACACTAGTTTGAGTGTGTCAAGAACTGCAACGCTGCTGGGTTTTTCACACTCATGTATGAAGAATGGTCCACCACCCAAAAGACATCCAGCCAACTTCACACAACTGTGGGAACTGTGTGTGTTTGTGTGTGTGACCATGGTCCCAAGGTTGCTAATCAACAGGGATAAAGCGTGAGATGCCAGAACCAGCCAGATCACCCGTGATAGGAGTCAGTATTCAACGTTCATCCATGTCTGAGGACGTCGGGACAACAGTAAGCGCTCGTACCTTCAAGAAGGTTTCTGTTTCGGTAGGGTGTTGTGGATGGGTGTCAGCATCTGCCTCTGATTCAAAAGGTTGCAAGTTTGAATCCAGCGATCGAAAGTTGTTTTGTATATTTTTGTTTGAAGCCTATCCCAAACCTGAACCCTTACCACAACCATTCAGAGTTAATGCCTAAACGTAATGTTGAAATGTGACATTTGGAACAACTTCGAAATTGGACTTTTGAGAAACATGGATGAACATCTAATTCTGACGTGAGACTGTGAGAGCTGGTAGACCAGAACAGTGCCCTTGTTCTGTATGATGTACTGGACAATCGTCAGCAGGAACTCTCTTCTGATTACCCCATCAGAATCCCTCTCTTGTTTGAAATATATAATCGCCATATATTGAAGTCTGTTTTTTTTTTTTTAAAGGGGAGGATTCAGCACCCGTTCAGTGAATGTTATTTTATCAACTTAGAGGCGTGGTTTCTAAATCATCCAGAGGTAATGAGATCCTCTGCTCTCACTGTGGTGATGTGAAGCTGTAACGGGCTTAAGAGAAAATCATATTAGTCCTACCACTATTAGGGTTGATGACCTCAGAGTTCCCTCATCAACAGAGGCATGTACTGTGTGTCTGTGGCTGGTCTGTGTGTCACTATGCGTCGCTGGTATCTCCCTCTCTTTGTCTAATTTAGTCTAGAATGTATAAGTTACAGTAAACTGTTCTTTGAGGTCAGTCAATGATGTCAGCACATATGATGTCCAGACATTCCTTACAGCCAGCTCCCATCACATACCAGGGATTCACATTACAACCCAATTTATAAAGGATTTCTGTTATTTTTTTGTTGTTGATGGAAATAGCAGATATTATATTTAAAAGGTTTGTAAACATATTTGTATATTTGATCTGCAATGTGATGTTGGCTTCGTACTGTTGCTTGTGTTATGGCAAGATGATGTCGTCTCCTCCAATTTATTAGTCAGTAGCTAGAAATGATTGGTGAGAGACTACTATCCATCTCTTGAGGGCATCACATGTCTTTTAGAGCTTTCTTTCTCAGACTTCAATAGTATGCTTCATGTAAGGTGACAACAGAGGTTCCCTATGTGTAGTCAACACCATAATTAAGTATCAATGCCATGTGGTTGAAAAAACAGTGTATAATATTCTAAACATCATCATAGTTTTCCAGCAATGCCTTATGCAGGGGGGAAAGTGTTTAGGGCTGTATCATGTCACATCACTTAGCCACATGTCGCGCCCTCTGCCTGAGTCGGCTCCTTCCACTGATGAGCCAAACAGCCTTCTCTGTGGTCGTTAGCGACATTAGCCGCTAATGAAGAGTCTCTTCAGACAAGCAGTGCTTAATGAAGGGCCTTCCCTGTTTTCCCTCATCTTTTTCCTCTGTCTTTCGACGACACGCCATCCAAAGTTTCTCGCCGAGCAATCCACCCGGACCCTGTTCAGAGGAGTTGGAGTTTAAACACTCCAACGGAATGACTTTGGTCCCAGAGGAAGTGCTTTCTCTTTTTCCTTCTGCATTTTGGAAAGTGTGGACGCACACTTTGGAAAGGGTTTAATTAGTGCTAATGGTTTGTTTTGTTTCAACACTTGGTTATGGTTGAGGGGCTGTCTGTCTCCATAGGCCCACTGTTCTCTCTATGAAAACACATTAGTGACTGTTCACAGTGCCTCTGGGTGTTTTGATTATCGAACGTTTACATTATGCTACTTCTGTAACATCCGTTTTTCAAGTGCTGACTGATATCACCAGGACCGGAACCTACGGCAATGTGCGTCCCTGTGTCTCTCTTTACATCCAATTACCGGCTTTGCCTGTGTCTGTTCTGGTTTGGTGTGTTCTGAAATAGTTCTGCTGTCTATGTGAGGTGTGGCTACAGCTCTGCTCACTGTGCTCTGTATGCTGTATGCCTTTTTAACTTTTTAATTCAGGCTGGTGGAGAGTTTTAATTAGTCCCCTGCAAGGCAGATGAATGGTGTGGTCCAAGTCACTCTGGGACGCCGCAGCAGGCCACACTAGCAGAGGGGCGGGGAAGGGACCCTGCTGACTGACACACTTAAGTGTGTGTGCGTGTGTTATTGTGCCCTTCTGACCCCCATATACACAGTAGAGGTCCTTCTGGGCCCTGTGGTCAGTGTTGGGCGGATTACTTGACAAATGTAATCCGTTACTGATTACAGTTACATGACAATAAAGTGATCAGCAACATTTGGATTACTTTCACTTCTAACCCCCAGACATATTTTAAAACAATTTAAATATGTAGCATTACTTCATTTAGTAACATATTTCCAAATTGGGGACTAATATGAGACCATAACAACACTATAAACCACATTCTTTATTCTATGTGTAAGAGCATAGTCACAGGGCTCCATACTAGCATTTTCAGTTGGGGCATCAGCCCATGATTTGGTCACACCAAAATGTTGTTGCAGAGTCACGCAATAAATCAAATGTAGCCTAATCATCTTACAAAGTCGTTCAAAGTGCTTCATTAAAGAGTGGACTAGATGGCATGTTTCAAGAAATAAATTGTTAAATCTAACATGTCCAAGGAGGAATTCATTATTCCAGATATTTTTATGTGCAACCAACACCAGCGATGTTGTTTTACTGTCAAAATAGGGTTCCATAAGTTTAATGAATAGGCCTATGCACTCATCTTGAAATCGAATGGCCGATGTGAATTCCTTTTGTTCGCTACAGGTAGCCTAGCGGTTAAGAGAGTTAAGCCAATGACCGTAAAGGTTGCTGGTTCGAATCCCCCGAGCCGGCTAGGTGAAAAATCTGTCCATGTGCCCTTGAGCCAGGCACTTAACCCTAGTTGCTCTGGATAAGAGAAACATGAGTATTTCCCATCTCTGGTTCCTCCTTTACATTTGACTTATTTGACACAGTGTTTCCCATCCCTGGTCCTCGAATAAACATTTTTATTGTAACTTGTTGCAACTAATCATCAAGCCCTCAATGAGCTGAATGAGGTGCGTTTGTACAGGGCTACAATAACAATGTGTACTGTTGGGAGTACTCAGGGACCAGGGAAACACTGCTAAATATCTCAAATGTAAAAATGTACTGTACATGATAAATAAAATACAGAACTACAGAAAGCTGAGGCCCTCTTCTCTTCTACAGTAGACCATGTTTTTCCTGTGATTGCAATCAGAAAGGATCTCTCTGTCTTGCTACATAGCACACGAAGGAGAGCGAGAGTGAAGGTGTGCTGCTACGAAGCAGCGGGCAGGAGCTCTGTGGGGTCTAGACAACTGTCCCATTTGACTAGAAGGCTAGGTGTAGTAAATGTTTTGAAAGCCTTACCTATTTAAAACAAGCCATCCACCCTTGATGGGCGATCAGCAGGACAATAGAATCTTGTGAGAAGTCTTGAGGGTGCACTAAATGACAGCAACGTTTTCTAAATTTTTCCTCTTGATATTAGATGAAGTATTCCTAAATGTAATCAGCTGTTTTAAGAATGTAACAGTAATCCAATTATATATATATATTTAAAGTAATCATCGAATAGCCCCCGTGATATGCAACTGTTCAGGGAAGTCAGGAACCAATACACGCAGTCAGTCAGGAAAGCTAAGGCCAGCTTCTTCAGGCAGAAGTTTGCATCCTGTAGCTCCAACTCCAAAAAGTTCTGGGACACTGTGAAGTCCATGGAGAACAAGAGCACCTCCTCCCAGCTGCCCACTGCACTGAGGCTAGGTAACACGGTCTCCACCGATAAATCCACGATTATCGAAAGCTTCAATAAGCACTTCTCAACGGCTGGCCATGCCTTCCGCCTGGCTACTCCAACCTCGGCCAACAGCTCCGCCCCCCCCCCCCGCAGCTCCTCGCCCAAGCCTCTCCAGGTTCTCCTTTACCCAAATCCAGATAGCAGATGTTCTGAAAGAGCTGCAAAACCTAGACCCGTACAAATCAGCTGGGCTTGACAATCTGGACCCTCTATTTCTGAAACTATCTGCCGCCATTGTCGCAACCCCTATTACCAGCCTGTTCAACCTCTCTTTCATATCGTCTGAGATCCCCAAGGATTGGAAAGCTGCCGCAGTCATCCCCCTCTTCAAAGGGGGAGACACCCCGGACCCAAACTGCTATAGACCTATATCCATCCTGCCCTGCCTAAGGTCTTCGAAAGCCAAGTCAACAAACAGGTCACTGACCATCTCGAATCCCACCGTACCTTCTCCGCTGTGCAATCTGGTTTCCGAGCCGGTCACGGGTGCACCTCAGCCACGCTCAAGGTACTAAACGATATCATAACCGCCATCGATAAAAGACAGTACTGTGCAGCCGTCTTCATCGACCTCGCCAAGGCTTTCGACTCTGTCAATCACCATATTCTGATCGGCAGACTCAATAGCCTCGGTTTCTCGGATGACTGCCTTGCCTGGTTCACCAATTACTTTGCAGACAGAGTTCAGTGTGTCAAATCGGAGGGCATGCTGTCCGGTCCTCTGGCAGTCTCTATGGGGGTGCCACAGGGTTCAATTCTCGGGCTGACTCTTTTCTCTGTATATATCAATGATGTTGCTCTTGCTGCGGGCGATTCCCTGATCCACCTCTACGCAGACGACACCATTCTATATACTTTCGGCCCGTCATTGGACACTGTGCTATCTAACCTCCAAACGAGCTTCAATGCCATACAGCACTCCTTCCGTGGCCTCCAACTGCTCTTAAACACGAGTAAAACCAAATGCATGCTTTTCAACCGATCGCTGCCTGCACCCGCATGCCCGACTAGCATCACCACCCTGGATGGTTCCGACCTTGAATATGTGGACATCTATAAGTACCTAGGTGTCTGGCTAGACTGCAAACTCTCCTTCCAGACTCACATCAAACATCTCCAATCAAAAATCAAATCAAGAGTCGGCTTTCTATTCCGCAACAAAGCCTCCTTCACTCACGCCGCCAAGCTTACCCTAGTAAAACTGACTATCCTACCGATCCTCGATTTCGGCGATGTCATCTACAAAATGGCTTCCAACACTCTACTCAGCAAACTGGATGCAGTCTATCATAGTGCCATCCGTTTTGTCACCAAAGCACCTTATACCACCCACCACTGCGACTTGTATGCTCTAGTCGGCTGGCCCTCGCTACATATTCGTCGCCAGACCCACTGGCTCCAGGTCATCTACAAGTCCATGCTAGGTAAAGCTCCGCCTTATCTCAGTTCACTGGTCACGATGGCAACACCCATCCGTAGCACACGCTCCAGCAGGTGTATCTCACGGATCATCCCTAAAGCCATCACCTCATTTGGCCGCCTTTCGTTCCAGTACTCTGCTGCCTGTGACTGGAACGAACTGCAAAAATCGCTGAAGTTGGAGACTTTTATCTCCCTCACCAACTTCAAACATCAGCTATCCGAGCAGCTAACCGATCGCTGCAGCTGTACATAGTCTATTGGTAAATAGCCCACCCATTTTCACCTACCTCATTCCCATACTGTTTTTATAGTTTTTTTATTTATTTATTTACTTTTCTGCTCTTTTGCACACCAATATCTCTACCTGTACATGACCATCTGATCATTTATCACCCCAGTGTTAATCTGCAAAATTGTATTATTCGCCTACCTCCTCATGCCTTTTGCACACATTGTATATAGACTGCCCATTTTTTTCTACTGTGTTATTGACTTGTTAATTGTTTACTCCATGTGTAACTCTGTGTTGTCTGTTCACACTGCTATGCTTTATCTTGGCCAGGTCGCAGTTGCAAATGAGAACTTGTTCTCAACTAGCCTACCTGGTTAATTAAAGGTGAAATAATTTTTTTTTTTTAAATCGGGCAAAGGAAAGGAAAGGGAAAGGGGGATACCTAGTCAGTTGCGCAACTAAATGCCTTCAACCGAAATGCCTTAATCAACATCCACAGTTACTTCATATTTGTAATCGGATGAAGTTATCCCCGTTACATGTCATCCGTTACTACCCAACCCTGCCTTTGGTGCCTGTCAGAGTGGGCTTACTCAGTACTTACAGTACTGCTCAGAGGGGTTCCCAAATCTCCACTACAGAACAGCTCACAGGGTACAAGTAGAAAGTGGGTTACAACAGAACGTGTGCCTGGCCGGCCCCATGGGTGCCTCGACAGCAGGGACTAAATAACTAAAGGAGTGTGCTGAGACAGCAAAGGCCAGTCTCAGCATCATTCAAGGAAGTTCGAGTGGGACTGGACTTGACCGTTGACTTTCTAACTGATTCCACACTACCCAGAAGTTGGAATGAGTGTGGAGAGCCATTACAACTAAGGAGTGTTTATAGTAAGGGAAAACCCAACCAGAAATGTATACGACTGTCCCTTTACTGTAAAGTGGTGGCGAGGTGATGGCCAGTAGAATCCACGTTCATCTTCATTGGGGTGCCACACCCTGTACTTGTGTATCTCAGTAGAGCAATGGTGCTTGCAATGCTAAGGGTTGTGGTTTTGATTCCCGCTTGGGCCACCCATACTTAAAATGTATGGACGCATGACTGTGGCGCTTTGCATAAAGGCGTCTGCTTAATTGCATATTTTATTGCACCGGACAAAAATATAAACGCAAACATGCAACAATTTCAAAGATTTTACTGAGTTACAGTTCATATGAGGAAATCAGTCAATTTAAATAAATTCATTAGGACCTAATCTATGGATTTCACATGACTGGGAACACAGATATGCATCTGTTGGTCACACATACCTTAAAAGAAAAGGTAGGGAGTGGATCAGACAACCAGTCAGTATTTGGTGTGACCACCCTTTGCCTCATGCAGCACGACACATCTCCTTAAAATAGATTTGATCAGGCTGTTGATTGTGGCCTGTGGAATGTTGTCCCACTCCTCTTCAATGGCTGTGCGAAGTTGCTGGATATTGGCAGGAACTGAAACACGCTGTCGTACACGTCGATCCAAAGCCGGGATTGATCTATAAAGAGCTCCCTTCTCCAGCGTGCCAGTGGCCATTGAAGGTGAGCATTTGCCCACTGAAGTCGGTTACGACACCGAGCTGCAGTCATGCCAAGACCCTGGTGAAGACAAACGAGCACGCAGATGAGCTTCCCTGGGACGGTTTCTGACAGTTTGTGCAGAAATTCTTCTTGTGCAAACCGACAGTTTCATCAGCTGTCCGGATGGCTGGTCTCAGACGATCCCACAGGTGAAAAAGCCGGATGTGGAGGTCCTGGGCTGAAGTGGTTACACGTTGTCTGCGTTTGTGAGGCCGATTGGACATACTGCCAAATTCTAAAACAACGTTGGAGGCGGATAATGGTAGCTCTGGTGGACATTCCTGAAGTCACCATGTCAACGCTATCTCAAAACTTGAGACGTCTGTGGCATTGTGTTGTGTGACAAAACTGCACATTTTAGAATGGCCTTTTATTGTCCCCAGCACAAGGTGCACCTGCGTAATGATTATCCTGTTTAATCAGCTTCTTGATATGCCCCACCTGTCAGGTGGATGGATTATCTTGGCAATGGAGAAACTCTCACTAACAGGGATGTAAGCAAATTTGTGCATCAAATTTGAGAGAAATATGCTTTTTGTGTTTACGTAAAAATTTCTGGGATCTTTTTATTTCAGCTCTGTGTATGTTAGGATTGTATTTTCTTGGTATCAGAAGTCTTCAATTACACATTAAGTGGTGACAATCAGATCGTCTACTGTGCTTATATGGGCTAGACACTACCAATGCCGACTAATGACATGATTGAATAAAACAACGAGGTTAGCCCTCCCTGAGTGATCTGGCTTTTATGAGTATGTGAAATGTTGTGATCACATTACTTATGAGACCTCTCTCTGGTTCCCAGTGTCAGGTGGTTGGAGTGGTGAGGAGATTTAATTGAAACAGCACTCTGAAATGCCCTTGTGCTTTTGACAGCGACCCCTGGCTCTCTGAAGAGGCTTGTCGTCAGAGCTGTGCCTGCCATAACGATCATTGTAGCCTACAACTCATTATTGCAGCAGATTAACACTCAAAAAGCCGTCTAAAAATACTGAACACACAGCCTGGGTCGTATTCACTAAGAATGAAACGGAAGCAAATGGGCTGAAATGGGGGAACTACCTGGAACCTATTAGAAACGCTTGTTTTTGTTTAACCGGGACAACGTTAATAGACATACTCAAATATGTTACATCAACAGTCGGGAATGTTTCAATCAGTCCCCAGGGTCACTGTGATGTTATGTGTCTGTGTGTGAGTGGGTGGAACACTTGGAGGCGAGGTGAGAGGAGGTTTCACGTCTCGTCATGACCCCAGGAATACCAAGCCCGTGTCACCTGGCATTATGCTACTAGCATTCCATGGATCTTCTTGATGATCGTACAGTACATACTCTGCTCGCTCACCACTTAACAAGCCCAGCTTGTATAGGAGATGTTGACATGTTGACATGGTATTCATTGCGAGTACAGATAGAAATGTACCGATGTCATTCTGGTCCATAGGACTATTGGCAGTTGCAGCAGTACCCACCTGTGGTCTAAAGCTCCGTGAATAGGCTGTGTTACTACTGACCACCAAGCCAACCCCCCCCCCCCCCTCTGTCGGCTCTGTGGGCCAAGCATCTCACAGCCGCACTCCAATTCAATTACAGTCAAATGGTGGAATGTCACAAAAGCCTCCGTAATGGACGTGGACAGCGAGTGGCACGAGAGCGGTCAGGGAGATCCGCGGTGGCACATAGAGTCTAGAATGGTGGTCTTTCCCTGACAACCTACCTACACAGATCCCACTTATTGCATTCCATTTCAACCCCCTCAAAGAAAATGAAGGCTTCCTGAAATGTGGGATAATCCTTTATGACATGAAATACAAATAGTGAACACAGTTCTGTATATGAAGGCGGCTCTGAGTGTAAACGACTGTGTCTTCTTTTTCTCCCTCTGTCGTTCCCTATTATTAGAGGTGGAATTCGGATCCCTTTGTGAGTGGCTATCGGAAAGAGCCGACCGGGCCGCTTTGAAGTCTGCCGATCGATCAACACCAATCTGGGGAGGAATTGGAGAGCAGGGGGAACATGCTTAATGTCTTCCCCCAGGCAGGTCTGACACCAGCGATGAACAGCCCAGTAGATCTGAAGGAAGATGTGATATGATGTGGCCAGACAGGGGAAATGAATGAATTGATGGGCCTAGTTCTGTTGGGCTCACTGGGTCTTGAAGTGACACACGTCACATACAATGAAGTAAATAAATAGACAGACATGGACAGAAGTGATTCATTTGTGTCAGACATTTACTGGTATCATGTAGATACAGGAAACCAGAGTCAGGTTAGGGTAATATTGGGAATAGCAGAAATCAGTTTTGAAAACAGAGTCAGTTTGTAAGCGTGTGTGAGTTCTGTAAATTACAGTTACAGAATCGTACTCCATTCTTCTCAATATGTTTCTGCTGTTCAAGTGTGTGTCATCAACTAGGCTCCCAGCCATGGACAGAAGACGAACAAATGAAATGTATCGCTTCTGCCTTAGAGGGCATCACCAGTAAACTACTACAACTCTCTCTCGCTTTATCTCTCTCCCTCTCTCTCTCTGTTTTTCTCTCTCTCTCACTCCCTCTCTCTCTCTCTCTCTCTCTCTCTCTCTCCTCCCTCTCTCTCTCTCTCTCTCTCTCTCACTCCCTCTCTCTCTCTCTCTCTCACTCCCCTCTCTCTCTCTCTCTCTCACTCCCTCTCGCTCTCTCTCTCTCTCTCCTCTCTCTCTCTCTCTCTCTCTCACTCCCCTCTCTCTCTCTCTCTCTCTCTCTCTCTCTCTCTCTCACTCCTCTCTCTCTCTCTCTCTCTCACTCCCTCTCTCTCTCTCTCTCTTTCGTTCTCTCTCTCGCTCTTTCTCTCTCTCTCTCTCTCTCTCTCTCTCTCTCTCTCACTCTCTCTCTCTCTCTCTCTCTCTCTCACTCCCTCTCTCTCTCTCTCTCTCTTTCGTTCTCTCTCTCGCTCTCTCTCTCTCTCTCTCTCTCTCTCACTCTCTCTCTCTCTCTCTCACCCTCTCTCTCTCTCTCTCTCTCTCTCTCACTCCCTCTCTCTCTCTCTCTCTCTCTCACTCCCTCTCTCTCTCTCTTTCGTTCTCTCTCTCGCTCTCTCTCTCTCTCACTCCCTCTCTCTCTCTCTCTCTCTCTCTCACTCCCTCTCTCTCTCTCTCTTTCGCTCTCTCTCTCGCTCTCTCTCTCTCTCTCTCTCTCTCTCTCTCTCTCTCGCTCTCTTTCGTTCTCTCTCTCGCTCTCTCCCTCGCTCCGCCACGGCTCCACCGTTCTAATTGAAGTGGTTAATTAACTAGAAAAAACACATTAACACCTTTCCAGGCCATTAGGAGATGTGGGTACGGAAAGAGTTGGATAAAATCGTCTGAAGTGCGTCATGCTTCCTCTCCCGCCATCGCCCCGGAGACGGGGAGAGTGACGGTTGCCTGGCCACACGGGCAGGTGCAAATACGAAGGCAGCCAATCGGACAGTTTTAATTTGTTTTTCTGTCGCGTAGCCGCGCCAAGGCCAGGAAAGGACACAGGAGCTAATGTGTATTGTACGAAAGAAATGTCATCAGAACAGTATTTTATGTGGCATTTTATGGCACCTCTCACAAAGATGTGAGGGAAGACAAATACAGACGCACACCTTCGTAGACACACCAATATGTGTAGACAGACAGACAGACAGACAGACAGACAGACAGACAGACAGACAGACAGACAGACAGACAGACAGACAGACAGACAGACAGACAGACAGACAGACAGACAGACAGACAGACAGACAGACAGACAGACAGACAGACAGACAGACAGACAGACAGACAGACAGACAGACAGACAGACAGACAGACAGACAGACAGACAGACATTAACAGATGCTGCAGATGCAGTTAGATATGGCTGATGGCCAGGAGCAGAGAGATTAATATACATGCTCTGGCTCTAATAGAGGGAGTCAAACAGTAGGTGAATAACGGAGAGGGAACAGAGATACAGAGGCAGATGCTCATCAATTCAGCAGGAACAGTCACTCTCTCTCTCACACACACACACACACACACACACACACACACACACACACACACACACACACACACACACACACACACACACACACACACACACACACACACACCTCATAGAAGTCCTTTTAGCGAAGCAGACCATGGAGTGTCAGACACACACACGCACATAGAGAGGGGGTAGAGAGTGTAAGGCCTTGTCAGGGGCCTGCTGTTCGTTTCCACAGTTCAGTACCAGCTCACCAGTGGAACCGAGGGACAGAGCCACCCTGGTCCCAGGCACACAATCCCTCACTTATGCCTACCATCCTCCCTGCGGTCTGCTCCTTCTGATTCAGAACCCAACAGCCCAACCATTCTCACTGCCGTTGCACAATGGGAGGAATGTCTATGGCGTGTGTGTGAGAGTGTGGGTTAAAACAGATGTGGGAAGCCTTTCGGACAGTCCTTATTTTGAGCAAAAACGTCCCTCTTTTGCCCTCTGAAGAAATCATGCACGACTCGAGTGACAAACATACAGTATATCTTTCTCTCTTTGTCATGCAGATGCATAGTTAACATTCACATTGTTGGCATTTTGCCTCTTGTTGTGGGACTGTTCACCCTTTGTCAAAGTAGCTTGGGCAGACTGTGTGCTTTATTATACTGTAGCAGCCTGAGATGAAGTATGCGCGACCATTGCATAAGCTACACCTCAAGGGCCATACCTCCCACCACATTCCCCAGAATGGGAACCATCCGTTCAAGTGTCTGCTAAACGGCCTAGCCATGGGACAAACAGTGTCTTATCCATCAGAACTGATGGTGGGGGGAATGGAGGGATGAATGGATGGAAGGATGGAGGAAGGGAGGGGGCATTATCATCTGCCACAGAGAGCGCCTGACTGGCTTGGTGTGGGTATTGGTAGGCATGGGAGGGTATTGTCTTCTCATTCTCCCCTAACAAAGGCATATTTTTCCAGTGGCCATACATTCTATAGGAACAAGTGTCACACTGTCCGGAAGGATCGGACGGTGGCAAAGGCAAGGTCAGGAGACAAAACAACGTTTCACTGGTCCAGTCAAAGGACCGAAGCAAAGTGATACTTCTTCTCCTTCTCTCTGTTTCTGTCCACTTCTCCCCTGTTTCTCTCGCTCATACTCTCTTTGTCTCTCTCCTGCTGTCAGACACTCATTTTAGGCTGACAAGACTCACGGCATTGTTTCTTTTCAATAACCGACTTCTTCCAATTATGGCAGAACATTATTTACCTGAAAGCAAAACCTAGACCTCCCATGTGTGCTCTCATTTATGTAAATGCCTCCAATGAAGAAAAACTCTCTCTCTGTCTCTCTACCACTCTGTCTCTCTCAAACGCGCACGCACGCACGCACACACACACACAGAAACACACACACACAGTCTTATACAGCTAACCTTGTGGGGACACACAATTCAGTCGCATTCAAAATCCTATTTTCCCTAAACCTAACCCTATCCCGTACTCTTACTCTTACCCTAACCCTAAAACTAACCCTAGCTCCTAACCCTAAACCTAATTCTAACCCTAACACAAATTCTAAACTCCCTAGAAATAGCATTTGACCTCCTTGGGACTAACAAAATGTCCCCAATTGGTCAAATTTAGTTAGTTTACTATTCTTGTGGAAACTTCTGATTAAACACGTTCCACACACACACACACACACACACACACACACACACACACACACACACACACACACACACACACAAACACACAAACAAACAAACAAACAAACAAACCAAGCACACAGACACATCTCACACATGAGACTAATCTCTCAGCCTCACAGCATGTGTAGTGTCCAGATCGTTACACAAACCTCTAAAGCGTTACTGCGTGTTTCTCACAGCCAGTGCTTCAGCCCCATTTAAAGAAAACAAGAAAATCTATATTTCTTATTAGCAATCCCTGCTGATGTGCCCGAGGCTTGGCTTTTTTCAACGTTTCTTTCCTTTGTGCTGTTGGAAGATAGGGGAAACTGGGAGCAATTGTAACACCTTGATTTTCTCCTAACAGAAACAAGCTAGAGTGATGAAACTCTCTAAGTACATGCCCATTTTGGATATCTTCCTGCTTCAAACGTTTCTGCCAAATACCTCAGGATTTGCTATTTTTTTCACAGGCTTTATTTTTCTTATACTGTCCTGAGCGTTAATATCTAATAATTCAAACTAGCATAATTTTCATCACTACATGTTGATTAAACATTGACATGATTGACATGTGTCACTATAAATCTCTTGCTAGGCACAAGAGGTTTATCATGGCTGCTAGGGTTTTGGGAACAATTGTAATGCAGTGTTACATGCTACCTGGACACAAAAACTTCCCGTCTTTATGCTAAGCTAGTTAGCATTGGCTTACAAAAATACCTCTAGCTTCCTTCATACTAGACGCAGATACAGTATATACTTTTGGTATCTACGAGTTCATCTGAATCTGGGCATTGCCAAAATCCCAACCTATCGCTATAAAATGACCCTGAGCCAAGCAGCCACTTTATAAAAACAAGTGAATCTAACTTTAAAATTTGTTTTATTAACCATGCAAGTCAGTTAAGAACAAATTCTTATTTACAATGACAGCCTACACCAGCCACACTCGGACGACGCTGGGCCAATTGTGTGCCACCCAATCACAGCCGGTTGTGATACAGTCTGGTTTTGAACCAGTGTCTTAGACGACTGCACCACTTGGGATCCCTGGCATGAATTATTGTCACGCCCTGCCCATAGAGAGCCTTTTTACTCTCTATTTTGGTTAGGTCGGGGTGTGACTAGGGTGGGTAATCTAGGTTGTTTTATTTCTATGTTGGCCTGGTATGGTTCCTAATCAGAGGCAGCTGTTTATCGTTGTCTCTGATTGGGGATCACCACTGTGTTTTGTGGGATCTTGTTTATGTGTAGTTGCCTTTGAGCACTCCATAGCTTCACGTGTCATTTGCTCTTTATTGTTTCTTTTGTGCGGTTCACTTCTAATAAAATGTCAAACCGATTTCACGCTGCGCTTTGGTCCGAATGTTATTACGAAGATCGTGACAGAAGATCCCACCACACCAGGACCAAGCAGCGTGCCCAGGAGGAGAAGGTATCCTGGGCTTGGGAGGAGATCAAGGAGGAGAAGATATCCTGGACTTGGGAGGAAATAATGGGAGGACACGAAAGCCTTCCTTGGAAGCAGACGCAAGGAGAGAAGGGAAGACAGCGACGATGCCGGGGTTCGCGGCCACAACGAAAGCCCAAAGAACAGCTACCAAAAATGTTTTAGTGGGGCACACGGGGTGGTCGGCGGAGCCGAGGAGTGAACCAGAGCCAATCTGGGAGAAGATGGAGAAATTGCAGGAGAGTGAATGGAGAGAGTCAGAGACCGTCAGTGAGTTGATGGAGAACTTGGAGGAGAGAGAAATGAGAGAGTTGTTGTGTTGGTGTATGATGCACGACCTTCGCCCTAAGGAGCATGTTATCAGTTTGATGCCACCTGAGTCAGCTCTCCGTACTCGTCCCGAGGAGCGTGCTAGCAGTCTGGTAAAAACTGTGCCGGCTCCACGCACCAGGTCTCCAGTACACCTCCACAGCCCAGTACATCCTGTGCCAGCTCTCCGCACTCCCCTTGAGGAGCGTGTCATCTGTCCGGTACCATGTGTGCCGGCTCTACGCACCAAGTCTCCAGTACGCCTTTACAGCCCAGTATGTCATGTGCTTGCTCCTCGCACTCGCCCTGAAGTGCGTGTCACCAGCCCGGTGCCACCTGTGGCGGCTCCACACACCAGGTCTCCAGTGCGCCGTCACTGACCGGTACATCCTGTGCCCGCTCCTCGCACTTGCCCTGAAGTGCGTGTCACCAGTCCGGTGCCACCTGTGCCGGCTCCACGCACCAGGCTTCCGGCGACGGTTCACAGTCCAGAGCTTCCGGCGACAGTCCCCAGTCCAGTGCTTTCGGCGATGGTCCCCAGTCCAGAGCTACCAGCGACGGTCCACAGTCCGGAAACTCCTGCGATGGTTCACAGTCCAGAACCTCCTGCGACGGTCCACAGTCCAGAACCTCCTGCGACGGTCCACAGTCCTGCTCCATGGCAGGAGCCTCCCTCTGCGCCGGTACCCAGTCCAGGTACGGTGTCCAGTTCCGCTCCAGGGCAGGAGCCTTCCTCTGCGCCGGTGCCCAGTCCAGGTGCGGCAGCCAACCCAGCTCCATGTCCGGAGCCCTCCTCTGTGCCGGTGTCCAGTCCAGGCACAATGTCCAGTCCCGCTCCAGGGCCAGAGCCTTCCTCTGCGCCGATGCCCAGTCCAGGCATGGTGTCCAGTCCCGCTCCATGGCAGGAGCCTTCCTCTGCACCGATGTCCAGTCTAGACCCGGTGTCCAGTCCCGCTCCATGGCAGGAGCCTTCCTCTGCGCAGGTGCCCAGTCCAGGCACGGCACGGCGTCCAGTACAGCTCCATGGCCGGAGCCTTCTTCTGCGCCGGTGCCCAGTCCAGGTACGCCACCTAGTCCCACTCCATGGCAGGAGCCTTCCTCTGTGCCGGTGCCCAGTCCAGGTACGGCGTCCAGTCCCGTTCCAAGGCCGGAGCCTTCTTCTGCGCTGGTGCCCAGTCCAGGCACAGCGGCCAACTCAGCTCCATGGACGGAGCCTTCCTCGGCGCCAGTGCCCAGTCCGGGTGCGGTGTTCAACCCAGCTCCAGCTGTTTATCGTTGTCTCTGATTGGGGATCATATTTAGGCAGCCATTACCCCACTGTGTTTAGTGGGATCTTGTTTATGTGTAGTTACCTGTGAGCACTCCATAGCTTCACGTGAGGTTTGCTCTTTATTGTTTTTTTTGTGCGGTTCACTTCTAATAAAATGTCAAACCGATTTCACACTGTGCTTTGGTCCAAATGTTATTACGACGATCGTGACAATTGTATACTGAACAAAAATATAAACGCGTGGCCTCCCGGGTGGCGCAGTGGTTAAGGGCTCTGCCATCAGAGTCCCTGGGTTCGCGCCCAGGCTCTGTCGTAACCGGCCGCGACCGGGAGGGGAGGGCTTGGTCGGTAGGGATGTCCTTGTCTCATCGCGCACCAGCGACTCCTGTGGCGGGCCGGGCGCAGTGCGCGCTAACCAAGGTTGCCAGGTGCACGGTGTACCCTCCGACACATTGGTGCGGCTGGCTTCCGGGTTGGACCTTCGTCTCTCCTGAGCCCGTACGGGAGTTGTAGTGATGAGACAAGATAGTAGCTGCTACAACAATTGGATACCACGAAATTGGGGAGAAAAGGGGTAAAACTTTAAAAAAAAAAATATATATATATATAAACGCAACACACAACAATTTTACTGAGTTACATGTAAAGTGGCAGTTCCACTGGATGTCATAAGGTGAACGCACCAATTTGTAAGTCGCTCTGGATAAGAGCGTCTGCTAAATGACTTAAATGTAAATGTAAATGAAATCAGTCAACTGCAATAAATTCATGAGGACCTAATCTATGTATTTCACATGACTGGGAATACAGATATGCATCTGTTGGTCACAGATACCTTAAAAAAATGGCCTCACAATGGGCCTCATGATCTCAAATCAAATTGTATTAGTCACATGCACCGAATATAACAGGTGTAGAAATGCTTACTAACGAGCCCCTGACTAACGACGCTTTTTTTTTTAAACGGATGAGAATAAGAGGTAAAAGTAACAAATAATTAAAGAGCAGCAGTAAAATAACAATAGTGAGACTACATACAGGGGGGTACCGATACACAGTCAATGTATGGGGGCACCGGTTAGTTGAGGTAGTATGTACATGTACAGTTGAAGTCGGAAGTATACATACACTTAGGTTGGAGTCATTAAAACTCCATTTTCAACCACTCCACAAATTTCTTATTAACAAACTATAGGTTGGTAAGTCGGTTAGGACATCTACTTTGTGCATGACACAAGTCATTTTTACAACAATTGTTTACAGACAGATTATTTCACTTATAATTCACTGTATCACAATTCCAGTGGGTCAGAAGTTTACATACACTAAGTTGACTGTGCCTTTAAACAGCTTGGAAAATTCCAGAAAATGATGTCATGGCTTTAAAAGCTTCTGATAGGCTAATTGACATAATTTGAGTCAATTGGAGGTGTACCTGTGGATGTAATTCAAGGCCTACCTTAAAACTCAGTGCCTCTTTGCTTGACATCATGGGAAAATCAAAAGAATCAGTCAAGACCTCAGAAAAATTGTTTGTAGACCTCCACAAGTCTGTTTCATCCTTGGGAGCAATTTCCAAACGCCTGAAGGGACCACGTTCATCTGTACGAACAATAGTACGCAAGTATAAACACCATGGGACCACACAGCCGTCATTCTGCTCAGGAAGGAGATGCGTTCTGTCTCCTAGAGATGAACGTACTTTGGTGCGAAAAGTGCAAATTAATCCCAGAACAACAACAAAGGACCTTGTGAAGATGCTGGAGGAAACAGGTACAACGGTATCTATATCCACAGTAAAACGAGTCCTATATAGACATAACCTGAAAGGCCGCTCAGCAAGAAGAAGCCACTGCCCCAAAACCGCCATAAAAAAGCCAGACTACAGTTTGCCACTGCACATGGGGACAAAGATTGCACTTTTTGGAGAAATGTCCTCTGGTCTGATGAAACAAAAATATAACTGTTTGGCCATTATGACCATTGTTATGTTGTTTGGAGGACAAAGGGGGATGGTTACAAGCCGAAGAACACCATCCCAACCGTGAAACATGGGGGTGGCAGCATCATGTTGTGGGGGTGCTTTGCTGCAGGAGGGACTGGTGCACTTCACAAAATAGATGGCATCATGAGTAATGACAATTATGTGGATATATTGAAGCAACATCTCAAGACATCAGTCAGGAAGTTAAAGCTTGCTCGTAAATGGGTATTCCAAATAGACAATGACCCCAAGCATACTTCCAAAGTTGTGGCAAAATGGACAACAAAGTCAAGGTATTGGAGTGGCCATCACAAAGCCCTGACCTCCAACGTATAGAAAATATGTGAGCAGAACTGAAAAAGCGTGTGCGAGCAAGGAGGCCCACAAGGCTGACTCAGTTACACCAGCTCTGTCAGGAGGAATGGGCCAACATTCACCCAACTTATTGTGGGAAGCTTTTGGGAGGCTACCCAAAATGTTTGACCCAAGTGAAACAATTTAAAGGCAATGCTACCAAATTCTAATTGAGTGTATGTTAACTTCTGACCCACTGGGAATGTGATGAAAGAAATAAAAGCTGAAATAAATCACTCTCTACTATTATTCTGACATTTCACATTCTTAAAATAAAGTAGTGATCTTAACTGACCTAAGAATTTTTACTAGGATTAAATGTCAGGAATTGTGAAAACCTGAGTTTAAATGTATTTGGTTAAGGTATATGTACACTTCCGACTTCAACTGTAGGTAGAGTTATTAAAGTGACTATGCATAGATGACAGCAGAGAGTGACAGTGGTGTAAAGAGGGGGTGGGGGAGGGGGCACTGCAAGTAGTCTGGGTGGCCATTTGACTAGATGTTCAGGAGTCTTATGGCTTGGGTGTAGAAGCTGTTTAGAAGCCTCTTGGTCCACGATCTGGTGCTCCGGTACCACTTGTCATGCAGTAGCAGAGAGAACAGTCTATGACTCGGGTGGCTAGATTCATTGCCAATTTTTAGGGCCTTCCTTTGACACCGCCTGGAATAGAGGTCCTGGATGGCAGGAAGCTTTGCCCCAGTGATGCACTGGGCCGTTCACACTATCCTCTGTAGTGCCTTGCGATCGGAGGCCGAGCAGTTGCCATACCAGGCAGTGATGCAACCAATCAGGATGCTCTCAATGGTGCAGATGTAGAACATTTTGAGGATATGAGGACCCATGCCAAATCTTTTCAGTCTCCTGAGGGGGAATAGGTTTTGTCGTGCCCTCTTCACAACTGTCTTGGTGTGCTTGGACCTTGTTAGTTTGTTGGTGATGTGGACGCCAAGGAACTTGAAGCTCTCAACCTGTTCCACTGCAGCCCCATCGATGAGACCGGGGGCGTGTTCTGTCCTCTTTTTCCTGTAGTCCACAATCATCTCCTTTGTCTTGATCACTTTGAGGAAGAGGTTCTTGCCCTGGCACCACACGACCAGGTCTCTGACCTCCTCCCCATTGGCTGTCTCGTCGTTGTCGGTGATCAGGCCTACCACTGTTGTGTCATCGGCAAATGTAATGATGGTGTTGGAGTCGTGCCTGGCCGTGCAGCTATGAGTGAACAGGGAGTACAGGAGGGGACTGAGCACGCACCCCTGAGGTGCCCCTGTGTTGAGGATCAACGTGCTGGATGTGTTGTTACCTACCCTTACCACCTGGAGGCGGCCTGTCAGGAAGTCCAGGACCCAGTGGCACAGGGCGGGGTCGAGACCCAGCGTCTCAAGCTTAATGATGAGCTTGGAGGGTACTATGGTGTTGAATGCTGAGCTGTAGTCAATGAACATTATTCTTACATACAGTATATCACAAAAGTGAGTACACCCTTTCCATTTTTGTAAATATTTGAGTATATCTTTTCATGTGACAACACTGAAGAAATGACACTTTGTTACAATGTAAAGTAGTGAGTGTACAGCTTGTTTAACAGTGTAAATTTGCTGTCCCCTCAAAATAACTCAACGCACATCCATTAATGTCGGTTTAGACCAAAATGTGAAGGGTGTACTCACTTTGTGATATACTGTAGGTATTGCTCCTGTCCAGATGGGATAGGGTGGTGTGCAGTGTGATGGCAATTGCATCTTCTGTGGAAATTTTAGGGTGGTAAGCTAATTTAAGTGGGTCTAGGGTGACAGGCAAGGTGGAGTTGATATGATTCTTGACTAGTCTCTCAAAGCACTTCATGATGACAGAAGTGAGTGCTATGGGGCGATAGTCATTTAGTTCAGTTCCCTTAGCTTTCTTGGAAACAGGAACAATGGTGGCCATCTTGAACCATGTGGGGACAGCAGACTGGGATAGTGATTGATTGATAATGTCCGTAAACACACCAGCCAGCTGGTCTGCGCATGCTCTGAGGACGCGGCTAGGGATGCCGCCTGGGCCGGCAGCCTTGCTAGGGTTAACACGTTTAAATGCTTTACTCACTTCGGCTCAGGAGAAGAAGAGCCCACAGTATTTGGTAGTGGGCTGCGCCAGTGGCACTGTATTGTCCTCAAAGCGCACAAAGAAGTTGTTAGAGATTACTAGAGATTCTGGGTTCGAGCCCAGGCTCTGGCGCAGCCGGCCGCGACCGTGAGGCCCATAGGGCGGCGCACAATTGGCCCAGCGTCGTCCGGGTTAGGGAGGATTTGGCCGGCAGGGATATCCTTGTCTCCTGTGGCAGGCCGGGCGCAGTGCACGCTGACACGGTTGCCAGGTGTACGGTGGTTCCTTTGACACATTGGTGCGGCTGGTTGGATGGGCATTGTGTCAAGAAGCAGTGCGTCTTGGTTGGGTTGTGTTTCGGAGGACGCATGGCTCTCGACCTTTGCCTCTCCCGAGTCCGTACGGGAGTTGCAGCGATGAGACAAGACTGTAACTACTTCCAATTGGATACCACGAAAATTAAAATAAATAATCACAGTGGGTACAACATCTCCTATACACTTCCTTATAAACTCGCTCACCCAGTCAGCGTATACGTCAATGTTATTATCTGAGGCTACCCGGGATATATCCCAGTCCACATGATCGAAGCAATCTTGAAGCGTGAAATCTGATTAGTCAGAACAGCATTGGATAGACCTAAGTATGGGCACTTCCTGTTTTAGTTTCTGCCTAAAGGAGGGGAGCAACAAGATGGAGTCATGGTCAGATTTGCCAAAAGGAGGGCGGGGGAGGGGCTTGTATGCATCGCGGAAGTTAGAGTAGTGTTACTTGAGCGTGTTATTCGCTCGTGTACAGCAATCAATATGCTGATAGAATTTAGGTAGCCTTGTTCTTAAATTAGCTTAAAATCCCCAGCTACAATATATGCAGCCTTAGGATATATGGTTTACAGTTTGCAGTGAAGTTCCTTGATGGCCATCTTGGTATCCGCTTGCGGGGTGATATACACGGCTGTGGCGATAACCGAGGAGAGTTCTCTTGGTAGATAATATGGTCTGCATTTGATTGTGAGGAATTCTAGGTCAGGTGAACAAAAGGATAATTACACCATGAGTCGTTAATCATGAAACATACACCCCCGGCCTTCTTCTTACCGGAGAGATGTTTATTCCTGTCGGCGCGATGCATTGAAAATCGCTGGCTGTATGGACTCCGAAAGAATGTCTCCAGTTAGCCGTGTTTCCGTGAAACAGAGTATGTTACAATCCCGGATATCTCTTTGAAAAGCAACTCTTGCCCGGATTTTGTTTACTTTGTTAAATTGGGACTGGACATTAGCGAGTAACATACTCGGAAGTGGTGGGTTGTGTGCGTGCATCCGAAGCCTCACTTGAAGACCGCTCCGGCACCCTCTCCTCGGATGGCGTTGTTTTGGGTCGGCCTCTGGAATCAGTTCAAATGTCCTGGGTGGTGCAGACAAAGGATCCGCTTTGGGAAAGTCGTATTCCTGGTCATAGTGCTGGTTGTGCTGGTAAGTTGACGTCTCTCTGATATCCAATAGTTCTTCCCGGTTGTACATAATAATTTCTGGGCAAACAATGTAAGAAATAATACATTAAAAAAAATACTGCACAGTTTCCTAAGGACTAGAAGCGAAGTGGCCATCTCTATCAGCGCCATCTTGTACTTTTTGACCATGAGGCACTCTGTTCAAAACGTTGACATCAGCAAACCGCTCACCCACACAACACCATACACATGGTCTGCGGTTGTGAGGCCGGTTGGCTCTCTAAAGCGACGTTGGATGTGGCTTATATAGAGAAATTAACATTAAATTATCTGGTAACAGCTCTGGTGGATATTCCTGCCATCAGCATGCCAATTGCAAGCTCCTTCAAAACCTGAGAGATCTGTGGCATTGTGTTGTATGACAAAACTGCACATTTTAGAGTGACCTTTTATTGCCCCCAGCACAAGGTGCACCTGTGTAATAATCATGATGTTTATTCAGCTTGATATGCCACACCTGTCAGGTGGATGAATAATCTTGGCAAAGGAGAAATGCTCACTAAAGGGATGTAAACAAATGTGGGTATGGAATACTTCTGGGATGTTTTATTTCAGCTCATGAAACATGGGACCAACAATTTACATGTTGTGTTTATATTTTTGTTCAGTGTACAAATACTAACTCCAATAGGCTTAGTCCTGCAGAGTGCCAAAAGAGTTGTAAATAGATATGATCTGGACACCATCAGACTATTCTAAAAATGGCATTGCACAAACGGGTGTTAATGTAAATATTGGTAATATACATAAAAGCACTTATATTTATTGCAAAATCATTACATAGGTCTATGACAATATGATAATTCATGAACATGAATGGATTTTATTAGGTGTTACATTTCATCACCGCTAATGTAATGTCCAGACCTCTCGGACTGAAATCAATATTGTGATCCGACCCTCTTATGGACAGACCTATAAATAGTATAAATGATTAGGAAACAGATGTATTTTTATATATAAAAGTGGTCTCTCCCCTACACAAGTTAGAAGGACAGCCTTTTTCGGAGAGTTCATGCTGTTGTAGATTTGTACCTCTATTAGTACTGCACTAGAAAAAGTAGGGGTTCTGCTTTTATTAACATCTGTGGTACAGTATATGATGTTTCATTAAAGGCAAATGTGTTGAGTGTTGTGAGGCTGCAAACATATTGATTACAGTACATACAGCATGCACCTGGATTCATGTTCTGTTTACAAATCCCATTATTACTTGACCGGACGGAGCAACGGTTACACTTTACAAATCATTTATATATCTGAGGAATATCTTTAACCTGCATTTTACATCCTTCTATTTTAAAGGTTACTATCTGCAGGAGCCATCTGGTTAAGTGGAATTGTCAAGGGTGAACGGCAGTATCCTATCATCACCACAGTAGTTAGTGTAACAGTTGGCTACACTCAAGCCTCTGTATCCTGGTGACTTTGAAAACAGTGCTGCTTCAAAGTCACAGATAAAAGACAGATTAGGTCGACACACAAGGAGCATTCTGGGTAGGGGATGTGACGGGAAATCAGAGGCCCAACCCTTTCTAAAGACTGTGTGATAGATCCACTTTAAAATACGTTGAGAGGGAGAGAAGAGGGAAGAAAACTCCTGGCAACACAGACAGAAGTGCTGTCCTTGCTGGGGATAATTGGGCTGTTTCTTTTGTTTCCTCCCGGGTCCTTCACTCCTTCCCTTCCCTCTCCTCCACGCCGCTCTCTCGCTCTCCCTCTATTTACTTAGCAAAGGAAAATTGTTTACTGGGGACAGGGGCAGGGGCATTGAAAGAGGGAAAGGGGGTCGCAGGCTTGCATTGTGATTGATTAAGAGGGCCATAGGAAAGGGCCATTGGGATAATACACAAGTTTCACGGCCGCCCGATTCAGTGCCTGTTTGCGAGTCGGCGCAGGATTTTCACGAGTGACATTGTAAAGCACCATAACATGAATTTACAAGGGTAAGTTAAGCAACAGAGCAGGTATGTAAGTGAAAGAGAAACAAAAATGCATTATAGTATGTCAAACTAATCTGAAGGCCATAGATGAAGAAAGGAAGTGTTGCCAATCATGCCAACTTGAGTAGGCTATACATAGAACATTGCACTATAGAGACTTTTCATTTTTACTTTTGCTTTTCTTCCACCAGTTCATTTGTTAATCCAGAACCATATTTCTACTTTGTGGCCTTAGTGCTGTGAGTGGGGCTTGTGCATCAACCTGGTCTCAGAGCATTTCATATTATTCTGTAGGTAAATCCGAGACACTCCATTTAGCATGATATGTTACATTTTGCATGGTATGTATTCATCCATTTCGTATGATATGTTACGAATTCCAATTTGTTGTTGATAACGTTAGGTAAGTGGCTAATGCTAACGTTAGCTAGGCTAGGGGTGGGGTTAAGGTTAGGGCTAAGGTTTGGAGTTAGGTTAAAGGGCTACGGTTAAGGTTAGGGGAAGTCTTTGCTAAAAGGGTTAAGGTTAGGGGAAAGGTCAGCTTACATGGTAAGTAGTTGCTAATTAGCTAAAATGCTAAAGTTCTTTGTGATGAGATTTGGGCACTCAACCAAATGTAACATATCTTAATAGTGTCCCGGATTTACATTTACTATGTTACGTCTAGTCTGTGTGAATTGACCACTGACAAGAGAACTCTCACTGTTATGCCTGAATAGAGTTTTGTTGTATTCTATACTGTTATGTACTGCATTGGACAGTCATTGTATAGTACTATATTGTAATGTACTGTTCTTTACTGTACTGTATTGCATAGGAGACAGCATTGTGACTGAGCAGGAGTCCACAGGGCCATCTTATTAGGTTTTCCACCATTTCATTTCACTCACTCTCTATACACAAATTCATATTACTCATCATGACATTTTTCATTTCTGTCCTTTGATTAGAAGCCCTTTCTTTCCATTCTCATTTTTTTAAATGTGTAACGGTAATCTGTTAATCAATACTCTTTATGATTATTTTCTCCGGGTGCCATTTCCACCCAAGATCTATAAAAGGCAGGATATTGATAATCCACTGATACATATTCCATATTGTTTACTGCATGTCATAATGCATTATGTTCACAACAAATCACCTCATCAATTCTCTTTATGATCAAATCCCTGAAAAATGATCTTATTCACATATACAGTAGATGTTCACCAACAAGCCAATAATTCACCCCAGTCATGGCAAAATCCTCAGCAGCAACAACTTTGATCTTACTGCAGATTGTGTGATCGATGGATGATGTCTAGTTGGATAGATGAACGGTCTCTGTGAAAGCACTGCTGGTTCAAAACGTGGCGCACCAATTAGGATTCTAAAGAGGTTAGGGAAGGCAGCAACATAAGTACACATGGCTGATTTGATTATTGGCTATTGGTCAGGGAAGAGGGACCTGGTCAGAAATATAATGCCCTCGGGGCAAGGTCAGCTCCTTTGAAGAGGCTTTGCTAAGGATTACCATGGAGATGGAGTGTGTGTTTGTGTATGTATGCATGCCTCGGCGTGTGTGTGTTAGTGTTTGATCCATGATAAATAAGATCCTGCTGGTTTCTCCTTACATTATGCTTGCTTGCTTTGAATCCAATGAATTTCCACCACTTTGAATAAGCTCCTCACACCGTCAGTACTCCTACATCTTTCTCTCTCTAGGAATATACAGTAGTGGGCCTTGTTGTATTTTTATTTATGAGACACTGATAAATGTGGTGGGGCTGATGGCTTTGGTCTTTGCCTTTTCTTCCCACTTCTACAATATCATTAGCACCACAGGTGCTTGATCAGGCTATACAGCCTGCAGGGTTTTCCATACATCGCATAGACAGGGAAAAATAACTTTGCGGGAAAAACAAAGGCGGAGGAGTAGGTTTCAACAACCCACGGTGTGAATGTAAGAATGTACAAACCCTTAACATGTTCTGTTCCTCTGACCTGGAATACCTCACAATCAAATGCAGACCCCATTATCTCCCTAGATAATTCACAGCTGTTTGTATCAAGGCTGTGTACAGTTTGTGGCTGTAGAATCTAGTGGAAACCATTTATAATCCACACACAGGCTTGAAAATAATGCACCAGTTTAAGCACCGCCTTCACCCAATCCTGATCCATCCAAATAATCAATGACGTAAACACAAAACCAGGAACTACTGCTGCTCGTAATCAAATAATTAAATGTGAGCCTTGACAGATTCACACCATTTCATCTGTTCACGAGAGATTACCCGCCTATAGGCAACATTTTGAAACAGAAGGTACCTGTGGTAATGTCTGTTCAACGCAGGTCTGACCAATCGGAATCCCATGCTACAGGACTGTGTTGATCACGCGGATGTTGTTCCTACAGTGTCGATTAAAAAACATACCCAAACAAAAAACCTAGATAGATGGCAGTATTCGCACAAAACTGAAAGCGCAAACCACCGCATCTAATCACAAATATGGACGACTACAAACAGACCATCTATGACCGCCGCAAGACAATCAAAGAGGCAAAAATATATTCCAGGAACAAAGTTGAGTCGCAAATCAACGTCTCAGACATGAGACGCATGTGGAAAGGGACTTTCCACAGCCACGTCGCGGACACAGATGTCACACTCTTAGACAAGCTAACACATTTTTGTCATGCTTGAAGGAAAACAACACAGAACCACCGACATGGGCCCCTGCTGCTCAAGAGGACTCCAGGCTCCCGATCTCTGTAGCTGACGTGAGTAGAACCTTCAAGTGTGTTAACCCTCGCAAGGCTGCCGGCCCGGACAACATACCAAGCTGCATTCTCAGAGCATGCGCAGACCAGCTGACTGGAGTGTTTAAGGACATTTTCAACCTCTCACTATCCCAGTCTGTCAACCTCACTTGCTTCAAATGGTCACCATTGTTCCTGTACCCAAGCAAGCTACTGTAAGGTCAGTGAAATAAATGGCTATCCCACAGGAGCACTCACATCTGTCATCATGAAGTGCTTTGAAAGTTTAGTCAAGGACCATATCACCTCCACCATACCGACACCCTTGACCCACTACAATTTGCATACTGTCCCAACAGAGCCATGGACAATGCAATTCCTGTTGACCTGCACACTGCCCTATCCCACCTGGACAAGAGGAATACCTATGTGAGAATGCTGTTCATATCAGGTATCAACGTAAGACCCAAGTGCAGACTGTGTGAAGTGACAATGTTTATTGTAACAACAGGGGTAGGAAAACGACAGGTCAAGGCAGGCATGGGTCGATAATCCAAAGTTGGAACAAAGGTTCAGAACGGCAGGCAGGGTCAGGGTCAGGCAGAGTTCAATAATCCAGAGATGGAGCAAAGGTACAGGACGGCAGGTAAGCTCAGGGTCAGGCAGAGTGGTCAGGCGAGCAGGTACAGGGTCAGGACAGGCAAGGGTCTAAAACCAGGAGGATGAGAAAAGGAGAGGCTGGGAAAAGACAGGAGCTGACAGGACAAACGCTGGTAAGCTTGACAAACAAGACAAACTGGCACAGACAGCCAGAAAACACCGGTATAAATACCCAGAGGATAAGTGGGGAAGATGGGTGACACCTGGAGGGGGTGGAGACAAGCACAAGGACAGGTGAAACAGATCAGGGCGTGGCAGTTCATCGACTATAGCTCCGCTTTTAACACCATAGTGCCCTCAAAGCTCATCATTAAGCTCGGGGCCTTGGGTCTGAACTCCTCCCACTGCAACTGTGTCCTAGATCTCCTGACAGACAAACCCCAGGTGGTGAGGGTAGGCAACAACACCTCTGCCACTCTGACCCTCAACATGGGGGCCCCTAAGGGTGTGTGTTGAGCCCACTCCTGTACTCCTTGTTCAGCCATGACAGCCATGGCCACGCATGACTCCAACTTGATCATCAAGTTTGCTGATGACACGACAGTGGTAGGCCTGATAACCAACAATGACAAAACAGCTTACAGGGAGGAGGTTAGCACCTTGGCGGAGTGGTGTCAGGAAAATAGCCTCTCACTCAATGTCAACAAAACAAAGAGCTGATCATGGACTACAGGAGACAGAGGAGGGATCACGCCCCCATCTTCATCGACTGGGCCGCAGTGGATAGGGTCAAAACCTTCCATTTCCTCGGCGTGCATATCACTGAGGACCTGAAATGGTCTCACCACAGCACTACTAACACCTCAGGTGGCTGAATAAATTTGGCATGGCCCCTAAGACTCCCACAAACTTCTACAGATGCACCATTGAGAGCATTCTGTCGGGCTGCATCACCGCCTGGTACAGCAACTACACTGCTCTCATGGCTATCCAGAGGGTGCTGCGGTCAGCCCAACGCATCAGCCTGCCCTACAGGACATTTACAGCACTCAGTGTCAAAGGAAGGCCAAGAATATCATTCAGGACCTCAGTCACCGGAACCAAGGCAGTACAGGTGCATCTGACCGATAAACTAAAAAACAGCTTCTACTACCAGGCCATCTGTTAAACAGCCATCACCAGCCACCTACCAGGTTAAGCACACTCACTCACAAAATAAACCCACACAAGTAATCACACACACTGCTCATACTCACAACACATGCACTTACATACACTATTTATACTCAAAGGTATGTCGACACCCCTTCAAATAAGTGGATTCAGCTATTTCAGCCACACCTGTTGCTGACTGGTGTATAAAATCAAGTATAAAATCAAGGCCACAGCCATGCGATCTCCATTAACGAACATTGGCAGTAGAATGGCCTTACTGAAGAGCTCAGTGACTTAAAACGTGGCACCATTGTAGAATGTCAACTTTCCAAAAAGTCAGTTTGTCAAATTTTTGCCCTGCTAGAGCTGCCTCGGTCAACTGTAAGTACTGTTATTGTGAAGTGGAAATGTCTAGGAGCAACTACGGCTCAGCCGTGAAGTGGTAAGCCATACAAGCTCACAGAACGGGACAACCGAGTGCTGAAGTGCACAGTGCTTAAAAATCGTCTGTCCTTGGTCGCAGCACTCACTACCGAGTTCCAAACTGCTTCTGGAAGCAACGTCAGCACAATAACTTTGTCGGAAGCTTCATGAAATAGGTTTGCCGCCATTGGAATCTGGAGCAGTGGAAACTTGTTCTCTGGAGTGATGAATCACGCTTCACCATCTGGTAGTCCGACGGAGGAATCTGGGTTTGGTGGATGCCAGTAGAACGCTACCTGCCCCGAATATATAGTGCAAACTGTACAGTTTGGTGGAGGAGGAATAATGGTCTGGGGCTGTTTTTCATGATAAGGGCTAGGCCCCTTAGCTCCAGTGAAGGGAAATCTTAACGCTACAGCATACAATGACATTCTAGACGATTCTGGGCTTCCAACTTTTTGACAACAGTTTGGGGAAGGCCCTTTCCTGTTTCAGCATGACAATGCCCCTGTGCACAAAGCGAGGTACATACAGAAATGGTTTGTTGAGATTGGTGTGGAAGAGTTTGACTAGCCTGCACAGAACCATGACCTAAACTCCAACGAACACCTTTGGGATGAATTGGATCGCCGACTGCGAGCCAGGCCTAATCGCCCAACATCAGCGTCCGCCTCATTAATGCTCTTCTGGCTGAATGGAAGGAAGTTCCCGCAGCAATGTTCCAACATTTAGTGAAAAGTCTGCGGAGGCTGTTATAGCAGCAAAGGGGGAACCAACTCCATATAAATGTCCATGATTTTGGAATGAGATGTTCGACGAGCAGGTGCCCACATGCTTTTTGTCATTTAGTGTATCTACATACACACTTACAGTTTTGCACTGAAATAAATCATTCAAATATTTCTACTAATATACTTTGTATTTTAGCTACACTGTTGATACACAGCACATATTTTTTTTGCATACTGGATTCTTGATATATAGTGAATTCGGAAAGTATTTAGAGCCCTTGACTTTTTCCACATTTTGCTACGTTACAGCCTTATTCTAAAATGTATTAAATTGATGTTTCTCCGCTCATCAATCTACACACAATACGCCATAATGACGAAGAAAAAACAGGGTTTTAGAAATGTAGCAAAATGATATTAGTAACAAATAACGGAAATATCATATTTACATAAGTATTCAGACCCTTTAATCAGTACTTTGTTGAAGCACCTTTGGCAGCGATTACAGCCTTGAGTCTTCTTGGGTATGACGCTACAAGCTTGACACACCTATATATTGGGGAGGTTCTCCCATTCTTCTTAGCAGATCCTCTCAAGACTTGTCCCGAAGCCACTCCTGCATTGTCTTGGCTGTGTGCTTAGGGTGGTTGTCCTGTTGGAAGGTGAACCTTCACCCCAGTCAGAGGTCCTGAGCGCTCTGTAGCAGGTTTTCATCAAATATCTCTCTGTACTTTGCTCTGTTCATCTTTGCCTCGATCCTGACTGGTCTCCCAGTCCCTGATGCTGAAAAACATCCCCACAGTATGAGGCTGCCACCACAATGCTTCACCTTAGGGATAGTGCCATGTTTCCTCCAGACGTGATGCTTGGCATTCAGGCCAAAGAGTTCAATCTTGGTTTCATCAGAAACTTGTTTCTCATGGTCTGAGAGTCCTTTAAGTGCCTTCTGGCAATCTCCAAGCGGGCTGTCATGTTCGTTTTACTGAGGAGCGGCTTCCGTCTGGCCACTCTACCATAAAGGCCTGATTGGTGGAGTGCTGCAAAGATGGTTGTCCTTCTGGAAGGTCCTCCCATCTCCACAGAGGAACTCTGGAGCGGTCAGAGTGACAATTGGGTTCTTGGTCAACTCCCTCACCAAGGCCCTTCCCCGATTGCTCAGTGTGGCCTGGCGTCTTGGTAGTTCCAAACTTTTACCATTTAAGAATGATGGAGGCCACTGTGTTCTTGGGGACCTTCAATGCTGCAGAAATGTTCTGTTATCCTTCCCCAGATCTGTGGCTCGACACAATCCTGTCTCGGAGCTCTACGGACAATTCCTTTGACCGCATAACTAGTTTTTTTCTCTGACATGCACTGTCAACCTTTTATAGATAGGTGTGTGCCTTGACAAATCATGTCCAATCAATCGAATAAACCACAGGTCGACTCCAATCAAGTTGTAGAAACATCTCAAGGATGATCAATTGAAACAGGATGCACCTGCACTCAATTTCGAGTCTCATAGCAAAGGGTCTGAAACCTTATGTAAATAAGGTATTTCTGTTTTTTATGTTTAATACATTTGCAAACAAGTACACAAATAATACAAATGTCAAAAAGTGTAAAAGAAGAAACGAAATTGAGAACGTCGAGACGAATCCAATTCACCATCCAAATAGTACAAGAACAGTAATCAAAATGCAATCTATAAGTGTGAACAACGGAAGAATTTAGAAGATAAACTAAGAATGATATGTACAGCAGCAGATACAGTGAGCTCCAAGTGTATTGGGACAAACGTTTTGTTGTTTTGGCTCTGTACTCCAGCACTTTGGATTTGAAATTATACATTGACTATAAGGTTAAAGTGCAGTCTGTCAGCAAATATCATACCCCCCCCCCAAGAAAATGCTAACCTCTCCTGTTCTTGTCACGGTGAGAGGTAGGATATTTGTGTGTCTGTAACTTTCTCACTCATTATTATTCATGATTCATGAAGGACTGTCCATAATCATGGTAGCTTCTACATTAATGTAGAGGTGTTTAGAAACATATTATATTATTATTTACAATAAAAGTGACTCCAAAATGACACTACATTATTTACCATGAATTTCTGTTGGGCAGAAAATAATCTGAAACGCAACCAAAACAAACAGAAAATGCATCCAACAAGTTTGTGGAGTCATAAGCTTGATGTAATCATTGAGTGCTAGGAATATGGGACCAAATACTAAACTTTTGACTACTTTAATACATATATATTAAAGTAGTATATGGGGCGGCAGGTGGCCTAGTAGTTAGAGCGTTGGGCCAGTAACGGGTTGTTGCTGGATTTAATATTTGGTTCTGCCCCTGACCAAGGCAGTCATTGTAAATACAAATTTGTTCTTAACTGACTTAACTAGTTAAATAAAGGTTCAATAAAAAATATATATACAGTATGTCATTCCATGATTAGCACTCAAAAAGCGTTGCATCGACTGTCTACAGTGCATATCATATGAACACTCAGCTCACCAACTGTCTAATACTGTATCTATGAGTTAGTACAGTCATATAAACCTCATGAGGTAATGCATTAAGAATTACACACCAGGATATGTGATTCATCAATGATCATTGGTTTGATCTTCAAAACCAGCCAGCATCCACACCGTCCCGCTGATGTACTGTACAACATGTTTGAGATATGAGGTTCGTCACCGTCATCTTTGCTCTTAATGAGCCCTACTAAGTTTGTTTATGCAACTGACATATTTTTAAAAAGTATGCTTGTGCTCCAGGAGCTGTCCGAATTTTCTCAAAGTTGATCACAACCGCCTCGGCATAATGTTGTGTCTAACCTCAGGCAATGCGATTGCTCAAAGGCACCGGGCAAACTCTGATCCACTTGTAGTGCTCTGGGGAGGGTTGCGACCAACCTCGGGCAATGCGATTGTTCAAAGGCACCAGGCAAACTCTGATCCACTTGTTGTGCTCTGGGGAAGGTTGTGACACATCGTGTTAGAGCAAGAGAGAGGGCTAAAGCGACAGATAGACAAATCACAATATACATTCATTACACTGGCACTATACTGAGAAGATCAAAGATGTTGCGTTTGCTTGTGAAAAAAAAAAGCTTTGTATTTCTGAATGTGAGTGTGTGTTTTTCTATACATATTTGTTTGTACAAATACAGTGATTACTTTCCTACCCAACTGTGGATACTGTCTGGCCATAGCTGACGGAAAGCCATATTAGCTGGCTTAGGGGAATATATTTACCTGCTGTCAGTGCTGCAGCAAGCATAGATCATTGTCATTTAAATGAACAACAACAACAACCAAAGATGAAAAAAAAACGTAATTACATTTTACCTTTGCAAGAGATGGACTAGATTTGGTTAGCCGGGGAACATCAGAGAGAATCAGAGCGCCTGCTCAGGACTCTATGATGAAGCTCTGGTCTAATGTGTGCTGACAGCTGAATGGCTTGCGAACAGAGGAGCGGGGCCCACTCTGTGGACTGATACATATCCAGGCCACAGAAAAATCAACAAAACATACCTAAGCCAGGTCAACGTGGGCCACTCTTATTTTTTTGTGTAGATCAGCACTGTAATGATAATACAAAAAAGACGCATCACAATTGCTAGTACTGGGTTGGTCGCGATGCGTACCAGTGAAAACCTCTCACTAGTACCATAGAAGGAACTGCTCATGCACTGACATCGAACTGATCAGCTCGTTTTACTCAGGGCTACAGTGTATGAGCAGCCGTGTATGGTGTAATCATTAGAGTAATGCTTCGCTGGGTTCCGAGCAGGTGTGTGCGTGCCTGTGCACAAGTGTTAACTAAATGGTGCCTAGCTGGGCTACAGGCTCCACTCTAAAGCAATGTTAGGCACGTAACGTTTGCAAATCCTCCACCACAGTAGCACTCACGTCTGCACACTTAACAACTGTATGTCAGGGGTCTTTTATGACTTCTTATAAATGGACACTGGAGTTAAATGCAGCAAACACCCACCTACACTTCCCACCAATCCTTCCCATGAGTTTTCTGGCATTGGTATCCTCGTCACGTAGAATGAGAACAGCCCTTGGTGCTGGCCAAACAGTGCTGCCACTGGGTTTGGAGCCAGGTCCGGCTTCACCAATTCACTGCAAAGTAAAGTCCTCCTCAGGGCTGGAGGCCAGTCCCCAGTTCCTTTTCTGTTTGGCCTTTCACAACTCCCAGCATGGCCATTTCACTCTGGTCTCTCCAACTGCAAAGGCCTGTTTTTCCACACTGAGCCCCTACTTTCTCCCATGTGTTATCCTATCTCCTTTAGGAATCTGAGCGGATGGAAAACATTGTGTTGATTTCAGATGGAGGGAATTTAATTCCTATGCAATGACGGTTATAAATAGTAATTGTGAGTGTGGGTGAAAACCTGCAGACTATGAATGCCATGGTTGGGGAGTGGACTTCTCTATTGAGGAGGAGAATCCAGAGGTCTATCCGGGTCTCTCTCCCCGCGGCAAATAATGCACCACCTTCATCTTAACATAGTGGTGTACATAGAGAGAGAGACTTATAGATACAGTAATTGTGAACCATGTTTTCTGTGTCCTATTCATTCCATCATTGTGATGAACCTAAGTCTGTCTCTGGCCACCATGGCCCAGAGCAATGGTGATCATCACAAATCCATATGTCAGAAAAAAGGAAGGCAAATATCTGTCGTCGTCCCTCTCTTTGACCCCCTCCATCTCTCCATGTGGGCTGGAGTAGAGCTCCTGCCTTCTGTAGGTTGAATAGTGTATTACACTGAAAATACCCCCAGAGATATCACTCACGATTTTCAATCTCTCATACCACGCACATGTCATGACGTTGGCCTCTTTGGGTATAGCAAGCCCCATCCCCCTCTCCCTGCCTCCCCCTTTCCTCCTTCAACTAGGTTGCTGTGGTCAGAGAGACGTCGTAAATTCCTGAGGATCTCCTCATGGACACACAGTATAGAGAGAGTAAATTTTCATAGACGACCAAGGAAATCCTTCCACCTCACAGAACTTGAGGTACGACCAAATTTCATGTTCAGGATAAAGTATAAAAGATCGGTGAAGAATCCAGCTACGAACTGGTCCGTTTGTCACAACTTGGGGAAGCTCATGGGAGACGGTGTGGCCACATTACCATAACGCTGTTTATATAATAGCCTCAGATATGAGGTTTACATCTAATTGTTGTATAGGATGAATGAGTGAGTATGATACTGTTTGTATAATTGTGTAATATGATTTTGGACTGTTTAATGAAGAAAAATACAATTCCCTTTTGATTTGAACTAAATCAGAGGACCACCCCTGAGCCCAGTTAGGGTCCGGCCTCCTGGGACAGACCTTTTTCGGCCCTTCCGAATACAACCCCCACTCGGGTTTTCGATCAGCAGACTGAGCTTACCTCAATTACGAGATGGCTAAAGGTTGCAGGCCATGTTTTTCTCCATTAGGAGGACAAAGGTTCTAGACCATTGCTGAATATTTTAACCATACCACGTGGTTAAACTCTTAGACTATCGATACCGACAGAATAAGAACAAGTCTTTGATGTTAATTACTAGTCTGCAGCTAGGAATTCGGTATCATTGAACGCGAAGAACGACAACCGCCGAAACACCCATTCTATAACAAAACGAATTAATGTCACTCTGAACTACCCACTATAGCCACGACAGAGAGAGAGAGGGAGAGAGACGGACAATTCTACAAAAGAAACACTGAGCGTAAATATATATATTGATTGCAATTGTTCCCGAATGAGTGAGCGTTCATGTGTAAAGGATTAGCATTTCAATTGTTATAATTATCACTCTGTAGTGACTTCTTAGTCGACCCCCCCACTTCCCCTTTTGTCTAACAAGCCGCCATGCCAGTTTAGCCCACTAGGGCACATTCTCCTATCATTTCATGTAACTACATTTACCTTGTTTGTTTATGCATTTCTGTGAATTACTTAGTTAGTAATAAATAAATGATTTAAGACAATTGATGTATGGATGACTCATACAATTTACGACGTTTGGAATGAGACTAACGTGAGGTAAAGTAAATAATTCATTAATTCGAAGACTAATTGATCAGATAAAATATCTGAAAAATTATTTTAGGAAATGATAACTTTGTAATCTGAATATTTTTCCTTGGTGCCCCGACTTCCTAGTAATTACGGTTACATGATTAATCAGTCCAATCGCGTAATAACTAATTACAGAGAATCTTTGATTAAAACTATCAGTCTTCAGTTAATGATAGTAAAGACACGACACACACTTCCTCAACTCAACTTCCACCCTCCCTCCCCCAGCTGATGCGCAAACACAAATATGTGATGCTGATAGCATCTCTGGCTCGTGTTTAGACTGCCTGCTCCTGTTGTTTCTGTCTGTACTCTCTTATCTCTCTGATGGTGCTGTGTGTGTGTGTGTGTGCTCGTCGTGTGTGTGTGTGTGTGTGTGTACATGCATGCGTGTGTACGCACGTGTGTGTGTATGTGTGTGTGCTCGTCTGTGTGTGTGTGTGTGCACGTGTGTGTGTCTGCTGGGGCAGTGAGAAGCATGCTACTGCCCTATCATTTTCAATTAACAACGTCACCATCCCATGTAATATCATGTCATTGTTACATGTACACAACATGCCATCCATGGTCAAATCTGGACTATTTTAATGGAAAACTGTCATGTTAAGAGAGACACAGTTTGTCCATTTTTCAAATCAATCTGAGTCAATCAGAAACCCCTTTACCTCTGTTTTGGTAGATATGTTTAATTTAGCTGGGAGAGAAGTACCATAGCTGTACACAGAAAATGTAACGCCTGAGAGGAAATGTTACTGTTTGGCATTTCCCCCTAGCTTATCAAGCCATAAGCTTTTCTTCATTTGACATAGACAACAAATCTTCACTCACTATCTGGTGAGCCGTTTCAAAATCTCACTGCGCCAATGATATTTCTGCGAATCTCCACGCCTTCATCTCGCAATAAAGGTTCTCTGTCAAACAAGGATACAAACACAAATTCAACACATGAACATTTCATATGTCAAGGAAATTCACATTCTGCGGAATGCATGAAAGGGATATGCAAATGAGACATTTGATCACAGTCATCTCCATCATGCTTAATCTCCACGGAAGATGCATCGGCCTTATAATAATGTGACATTTCTAATGGAATGTCGGTTCACATGACCGTGCCACAACTGCCTGGTGTCGATGATAAAGGTCTTCATAATCATCATCATCATTCCTATCAGTGTAGTCACCCACCTATGAAGGTTTGACTGATCTAGCATCAGATCCTAACCATCTCTCTGGATCAAACACAAAGGTTATGGATCAAACATGCCCAGTGTTGGTTGGGGAATGTGCAATCTGATTCATGTGATAACATCTTACCATTCAGCTGGAGGCACACCGTGCAAACCAGACTCCTGGGGGGAGAGAGCAGTTTTCCTCTCACCATATCTCATCTAGGTAGTGCTGAGACTACGTACTGAGGATAGATGGAATGTGAGTACTGTTTTTGTCAATCTCAGTCTAGGTAAATAGAGATCTCCTGTTAGGACTATAGAGTCCTATATCTACTGACTACCGTTCACAGCATCTCTCCACCACCTTCACTAAACCCATCTGTGGATCTGTGGGTGTGAGTCTTTGTGACCAATAAAGTCCATCAACTGGAGGAAGCAGCTAAACACTAAAAACGTAATTAAAGAGAGAGTTTCCTTTTTCTCCTTGTCCCGGACCATTTCAAAGAGCTGCCGGTTGACGGACACAGACCCTGAGTAAGCACAAAGGCTGGGAGAGGATGGGGGCTCCGGGGGCGTCACAGCCTCCATTATAGTCCCTCGTATAGCTATTGACAGTTTTATTACTGACAGACACACACACACACACACACACACACAACTCCGCATTTGACGGGAACCCTAAGGAACGCCAAGCTTAAAGCATATTGAGTAATATTATCATCATAAACCACAGGACACCCTTGTTTATAAAGTGATGCTGCTATTCCTTTACCAGCACTATGATTCCAGCCATTCCTACAACTATTACTGCCAATATTTGCTATGAATACTATTACAGCTGAATTTTTTTCAGCTTCAAGTAGTCACTATTTGCCCATTATCTTGTGGGGGGGACTGTAGTGTCATCATCATAATACTAATGTGTTTTATACAGTGCCTTCGGATAGTATTCACACCCCCCTTGACCTTTTCCACATTTTGTATCATCAATCTACACACAATACCCCATAATGACAAAGCAAAAACAGGATCATTACTTTTTTTTGCTAATTTATACAAAATAAAAAACTGAAATTTACATAAGTATTCAGACCCTTTACTCAGTACTTTGTTGAAGCACCTTTGGCAGCGATTACAGCCTCAAGTCTGGCACACCTGTATTTGGGGAGTTTCTTTCATTCTTCTCTGCAGATCCTCTCAAGCTCTGTCAGGTTGGATGGGGAGCGTTGCTGCACAGCAATTTTCAGGTCTCTCCAGAGATGTTCGATTGGGTTCAAGTCTGGGCTCTGGCTAGTTCACTCAAGGACATTCAGAGACTTGTACCTAAGCCACTCCTGCGATTGGCCTGATTGGTGGAGTGCTGCATAGATGGTTGTCCTTCTGGAAGGTTCTCCCATCTCCACAGAGGAACTCTGGAGCTGTCAGAGTGACCATTGAGTTCTTGGTCACCTCCCTCACCAAGGCACTTCTCCCCTGATTGCTAAGTTTGGCCAGGCAGCCAGCTCTAGGAAGAGTCTTGGTGTTTCCAATCAATCAATCAAATGTATTTATAAAGCCCGTCTTACATCATTCCAAACATCCTTACATTCCAAACGTATTCCATTTAAGAATGATGGAGGCCACTGTTCAATGCTGCAGAAATGTTTTGGTACCCTTTCCCAGATCTGTGCCTCGACACAATCCTGTCTCGGAGCTCTACAGACCATTCCTTTGACCTCATGGCTTGGTTTTTGCTCTGACATCCACTGTCAACTGTGGGACCTTACATAGACAGGTGTGTGCCTTTCGAAATCATGTCCAATCAATTGAATTTACCACAGGTAGACTCCAATCAAGTTGAAGAAACATCTTAAGGATGATCAGTGGAAACAGGATGCACCTGAGCTAAAAGTCTCACAGAAAAGGGTCTGAATTATTTTGTAAATAAATGTTTGTTTTTTATTTTTAATACATTTGCTCCCCCAAAAATGTACATCCATTTTAGAATAAGGCTGTAACGTAACAAAATGTGGAAAAAGTCAGGGGTCTGAATACGTTCCGAAGGCAAGGTATGTATTCCCACTGGGCACACACTGGTTGAATCAAGATTGCTTCAATGTAATTTAACAACATATTGTGATGTGGAAAATACATTGGATTTGAAAAAGTACTGTTTTCATCTCATTTCAAACAGCGTAGTAAACATTGAAATTAGGGTAACATTTGAATTTAAAAACATTGACTTAATCTGAATAACAGGTTGTTATGTCAATCTAATTTCAACTATGTACAGTTGAAGTTCAAAGTTTACATACACTTAGGTTGGAGTCATTAAAACTCGTTTTTCAACCACTCCACAAATTTCTTGTTAACAAACTATAGTTTTGGCAAGTCGGTTAGGACATCTACTTTGTGCTTGACACAAGTAATTTTTTCCAACAATTGTTTACAGACAGATTATTTCACTTATAATTCACTGTATCACAATTTCAGTGGGTCAGAAGTTTACATACACTAAGTTGACTGTGCCTTTACACAGCTTGGAAAATTCCCAGAAAATAATGTCATGACTTTAGAAGTTTCTGATAGGCTAATTGACATAATTTAAGTAAATTAGAGGTGTACCTGTTGATGTATTTCAAGGCCTACCTTCAAACTCAGTGCCTCTTTGCTTGACATCATGGGAAAATCCAAAGAAATCAGCCAAGACCTCAGAAAAAAATGTGTACACCTCCACAATTCAGGTTCATCCTTGGGAGCAATTTCCAAATGCCTGAGGGTACCAAGTTCATCTGCACAAACAATAGTACGCAAGTATAAACACCATGGGACCATGCAGCCGTCATACCGCTCAGGAAGGAGACACGTTCTGTCTCCTAGAGATGAATGTACTTTGGTGTAAGTGCAAATCAATCCCAGAACAACAGCAAATGACCTTGTGAAGATGCTGGAGGAAACAGGTACAAAAGTATCTATATCCACAGTAAAATGCTCCAAAACCGCCATAAAAAAGCCAGACTACGGTTTGCAACTGCACATGGGGACAAAGATCCTACTTTTTGGAGAAATGTCCTCTGGTCGGATTAAACAAAAATAGAACTGTTTGGCCATGATGAATATCTTTATGTATGGAGGAAAAAGGGAGAGACTTGCAAGCCCGAAGAACACTTTCCCAACCGTGAAGCACGGGGGTGGCAGCATCATGTTGTTGGGGTGCTTTGCTGCAGGAGGGACTGGTGCACTTCACAAAATAGATGGCATCATGAGGCTATATTCAGTCAGGAAGTTGAAGCTTGTTCAAAAATGGGTCTTCCAAATGGACAACGACACCAAGCATGCTTACAAAGTTGTGGCAAAATGGCTTAAGGACGACAAAGTCAAGGTATTGGAGTGGCCATCACAAAGCCTTGACCTCAATCCCATAGAAAATTTGTGGGCAGAACTGAAAAAGCGTGTGCAAGCAAGGAGGCCTTACCAACCTGACTCAGTTACACCAGCTCTGTCAGGAGGAATGGGCCAAAATTCACCCAACTTATTGTGGGAAGCTTGTGGGAGGCTACCCAAAACGTTTGACCCAAGTTCAACAATTTAAAGGCAATGCTACCAAATTTTTTAAATTGTACCTTTATTTAACCAGGCAAGTCAGTTAAGAACAAATTCTTATTTTCAATGACAGCCTAGGAACAGTGGGTTAACTGCCTGTTCAGGGGCAGAACGACTCGGGGGATTGAACTTCCGGTTACTAGTCTAGTGCTCTAACCACTAGGCTACCCTGCCACCCCAAATACTAATTGAGTGTATGCAAACGTGTGACCCACTGGGAATGTGATTAAATAAATAAAAGCTGAAATAAATAATCCTCTCTACTATTATTCTGACATTTCACATTCTTAAAATAAAGTGGTGATCCTAACTGACCTAAAACAGGGAATTGTTACTAGGATTAAATGTCAGGAATTGTGAAATACTGAGTTTAAATGTATTTGGCTAAGGTGTATGTAAACTTCCGCCTTCAACCGTATACGTTGAAATTGAGAATTGCATGTATAAATGTTAAATATATTTTTCATCCTATATTCAGTATATATACATGTACATATTGATTTTGCATCCTATTCATAGGTCTAATGGCAAATACTTCTAAACTTCCAAATATCCAATCAACCATGGATGAATGATAGTATACCTAGCTACACACCGAAATGATGGTGTCCTTTGTTGGGAAAAATCTGAAGTCAATGTAGCCTACATAGACCCAACCTCACTCCAAACATACTATCAAAAACAGATTGTGTCAGAAACAAATTGAGGACTTACTTTCAACTACTCAATGTTATTAGTAACACTTTATTTCACACCTAGCGTCATAACGATTATAACCATCGTATGTCATAACTCGCATAACCTGGTCATAGCATTGCCATGACACATATATTTAGACGTGTTGTGACATAATGCAATAGTTTATGTTATGACACCTACATAATAGTGTCAAAGCCCACAAATCCTACCACACAAGCAGACCATTCCATTCTACCTGTAAATAGTATGAATCTAACAATTCATAGAATTTGCCATTTTATTACCATTGTTCTGTCACTGAAGACTGGGATGAATGCAGGAGCTGTACAAAACAGCCTCTTTGGGACTTATGACTGACATATGGTCTATCTGATAGGCCTATCTGGTTTATATTACACTGAACAAAATTATAAACGTATCATGTAAAGTGTTGGTACCATGTTTCATGAGCTGAAATAAAAGATCCCAGAAATGTTCCATATACACAAAAAGCTTATTTCTCTCAAAAATGTTTTGCACTCATTTGTTTACATCCTCGTTAGTGAGAATTTCTCATTTGCCAAGTGACAGGTGTGGCATATCAAGAGGCTGATTAAACAGCATGATCTTTACACAGGTGCACCTTGTGCTGGGGACAATAAAAGGCTACTCTAAAATGTGCAGTTTGGTAATGCAACACAATGCCACAGATGTCTCAAGTTGAGGGAGTGTGCAATTTGCATGCTGACTGCAGGAATGTCCACCAGAGCTGTTGCCAGAGAATGGAATGTTAATTTCTCTATCATAAGCCGCCTCCAATGTCATTTTTGAGAATTCGGCAGTACGTCCAAACAGCCGCAGACCACGTGTATGGCGTTGTGTGTGCGAGCAGTTTGCTGATGCGAGAATATAGCAAGAATTAATACAAATCCTTTACACATATGGTATTGACTGAACAGAGGTGCCATGGTGGCAGTGGCCACTGTGGTCAGCGTGCATGCGCACGGCCTGCCACAAGGAGTCGCTAGAATGCGATGGGACAAGGCCATCCTGGGACAAGGACAGCCAAGCTAAACTAGGTAACTTTTGTATTTGAATGAGACATTGGCTGCAGACATTGATTTTTTTTTTAAACCTTTATTTATCTAGGCAAGTCAGTTAAGAACAAATTATTACTTACAATGACAGCCTACCAGGGAACAGTGGGTTAACTGCCTTGTTCAGGGGCAGAACAACTGATTTTTACCTTGTCAACTCGGGGATTTGATCCAGCAACCTTTCGGTTACTGGCCCAACGCTCTGACCACTAGGCTACATGCCACCATTATGAATCAGCCTCTAAACCTCAACTAAATCTTGTAATAAATAATGTGGAAATTGTGAAAGTTGAGGTGACTAAACTGCTTGGAGGAACCTTAGATTGTAAACTGTCATGGTCAAAACATATTGATACAACAGTAGCTAAGATGGGGAGAAGTCTGTCCATAATAAAGCGCTACTCTACCGCCTTAACAGCACTATCAACAAGGCATGCCCTACAGGCCCTAGTTTTGTTGCACCAGGACTACTGTTCAGTCGTGTGGTCAGGTGCCACAACATGGAACTCTATTCCACATCAAGTAACTGATGCAAGCAGTAAAATTAGATTTAAGAAACAGATAAAAATACACCTCGTGGAACAGCAGGGACTGTGAAGCCACACAAACATAAGGCACAGCCACATGCATACACAGACACGATAACATAGGCATTATACACACGGGTACACATGGATTTTGTATTGTAGATATGTGGTAGTGGTGGAGTAGGGGCCTGAGAACACATAGTGTGTTGTGAAATCTGTACATGTATTGTAATGTTTTTAAAACTGCCTTAATTTTGCTGGACCTAATGGGGATCCATAATAAATACAAAATGAACACAATTGCATTTCATCTATGGCAATTTGAATTCACAGAGATACCATGAAGAGATCCCGAGGCCCATTGTTGTGCCATTCATCCACCGCCATCACCTCATGTTTCAGCATGATAATGCACAACACCATGTCACTGAAAATGATAAATATGTTCCAGTTCTTCCATGGCCTGCATACTTACCAGACATGTCACCAATTGAGCATGTTTGGGATGCTCTGGATCGACGTGCATCACAGCATATTCCAGTTCCCGCCAATATCCAGCAACTTCGCACAGCCATTGAAGTGGAGTGGGACAACATTTCACAGGCCACAATCAACAGCCTGATCAACTCTATGCGAAGGAGATGTGTTGCGCTGCATAAGGCAAATGGTGGTCACACCAGATACTGACTGGTTTTCTGATCCACACCCATTTGGGGGTGGATCTGCATATCTGTGTTCCCAGTCATGTGAAATCCATAGATTAGGGCTTAATGAATTTATTTCAATGGACTGATTTCATTATGAACTAACTCAGTAAAATCTTAGAAATTGTTGCATGTTGAGTTTATATTTTCGTTCAGTATATTACCCTTACAACAACATAAAATGTCCTGTGATACTGTAGATTTGATAAATTTTCCTATTTTGGAATCAATGTTTGTTTGTTCACAACATTATTATTGTAGTCCTCCATGGTTTTGCTTTAATGCTGCAATATGTAACTTTTTGGGGTGACCTGACCAAATTCACATAGAAAGTGAGTTAAAGATCTGTCATTCTCATTGAAAGCAAGTCTAAGAAGCGGTAGAACTGTTCTTTTCGCTACATTTCTATGCTTCCCGTTCTTACATTTCGTTTGCGTCTTTTACATTTGGTTTTGTACACTAGCTTCAAACAGCTGAAAATACAATATGTTTGGTTATGGAAAATATATTTCACAATGATTCTTTACGCAATGACTACTTGTTCTGTCACATAAACTGAAATTAGGCAAACTATTAGAATTTTAGCGACCAGGATATGTCGAGCCGATTTATGCATAGTGCACATTCAATATAAGTATATACTTAGTCCTACCACCAGGGGGAGACATTCGATCTGTTAGCTGCAGACGTGCCTCATATATTGTGGAAAAAATGTAAATTGTCTGTGTCTCCTTATTCATCCTGTTTTCAGGTTTGTAACATTTATAACAATTGTTTTATTTATTTTTTAAATCTAGAGATAACATGTTTATCTAAACTGTGATGAGTTTTTGACATTTATTTTGTACTTTTTACACCTTTTTCGTGATATAGTCTTGTCCCATCGCTGCAACTCCTGTATGGACTCGGGAGAGGCAAGCATCCTCTGGAACATGACCCTGCCAAGCCGCACTGCTTCTTGACACACTGTCTGCTTAACTCGGAAGCCAGCCACACCAATGTGTCGGAGGAAACACTGTACAACTGGCCACCGTGGTCAGTGTGCATGCGCCCGGCCTGCCACAAGGAGTCGCTAGAATGCGATGGGACAAGGCCATCCTGTGACAAGGACAGCCAAGCTAAACTAGGTAACTTTGTATGTGAATGAGACAAGATGACGTCTCAGATTAAATGTATTTTCGCTGTAAACGTTTTGGCTCTTAAATGTTTTTTGTTGTGTTTTTTTACTTATTCTTTACAAATGATGGCTCGTATTAAGTGTATTTACATGAGTACATATGAACTACGCCAATTATATGTATTTCAGAAGGTTAATTTTTCTGAATGTGTCTCTAACAGTCGCATGCTAACCGCTAACGTTAGCTAGCTAGTTGTTGTTAGCTAGCTAACTATGGGGTTTTGTTACATTTAACACCGTCCGCTTCTATAATTTGTTTGTACAATTGGCACTGTAAAGCCTACACTGTATAGAGTGAATCAGATGTACTGTTGCCTCATCAATGCATTGATGTATTTAGTGGTTTTGCACACCACCATCTTTAGTGATAGGCTAGCTAACGTTAGCTAAACAAACACAAATGAGATCATCTGCTACATGAATAGCAGAGAGCTAGTTTTAGCTACGTCATGACAATATTGAGAAAACGGGATTGTAATGTGTTTGAGAATGTGTGAATGTGTTTGCTATTGCCATAATATGTTTGGTATGACATTAACAGCTTTCCTTAGCGGTTCATAGTAGCAGCCTCTGTTCCAGGGGTTGGAACGCAACAAAGCCCTCACTCTATCCTGGGTCACTTTACTTGGACTAAGAAAATACACTTTATGACACTGTCGTGAAGCATCATGACCATCCTGATCATATAAGCCAGATAGGCCTGCATACGTACATGCCCTTATGTCGGTCATCAGTCACAAAGAAGGTGTCTTGTCCTGCTCCTGAATCCTGTATTCATCCCAGTCATCAGCAACGGAGCATTGAGGTAGGTGAATGTCTGACATCAATGTGTGCACAATTACAATTACAATGATAATGTAATATGTTACATTTCAGAAAATTTTATAAAACAAAAATGCTGTTTAGAAGTAGGCTATAGTTTAATGGAAGGGTTTGCCTTGTGTGGTATGTTTTGCCGGTTGTGATACAGCCTTGATTAAACCAGGGTGTCTGTAGTGACACCTCTAGCACTGAGAGGCAGTGCCTTAGACCGCCGAGCCACTCGGGAGCCAAATAAAGTGTTACCAAATATTATTTAGGTGCCCCTCACTAATGTTGATGTCTTCACTATTATTCTACAATGAAGAAAATAGTAACACTAAAGAAAAACCCTGGAATGATTAGGTGTGTCCAAACTTTGAAAAGTACTGTATACTTTATATAGGATGAAAAATATTTGATAATGTTTCTATGTGGAATTCCATAGTTCTGATGATTATGGCAGGATTTGTGACTGTTGACTGGCAGGATTTGTGACAGTTGACAAATTTGATCCTACAGACCTCTTTCTAAGAATGGACATTTGCCCGGTGGCTCCCTCCAGCCTCCTGCCTATGCTCTCATGTTCTCCTGAGGGAAATCATGTGGCTTGTATTGACTCTGTCAAAGGAAGCAGGGTGAGGTGGACTTAGGAAGGTACGGGGTAACCTGACCCCTTGTCAGGAGCAGGCATTACACAGTTAGAGAGCAGAGTGATCTCAGGGGTGAAGGAAATCGTGTGACTTCAAAGTACTGCACACACACACACACACACACACACACTGACAGAACAGGTTGTGTGCTTCGGTGTCATAATCTGTGTATCATATATCTGTGACACACACACTGTTGAGATGATCTATGAACATTTCTTCAATGTCACCTCTATACCCTTGCATCATTAATGCTGGGGAGGGACTTAGTGGGTATTGTGCTACATAAAACCAACATTAATCAGTGTCTGTCACTTCTACAGGCTCCTGGGGTTGGTCTGGATCCAATAAAGCTGTCATGGTTTACGGCAAAGCTCCAGACTTGCACTGCCGGTGAACCAGCCATCTCTGGTCATTTATCCAAGGTTGTTTTGGCAAGTGCCAAAGCCAACCAGCTCTCTCCTTAAGACAAGGGTGCCCCTCACTACCCAAAACCCCCCAGAAAGCTTTGCACGCAGCTTGCCAAAACACTGCAAAAGGGTTTCACGCCTGAGCACGGATTTGATTGAGACTGCTTTCTCTTTAGTGTTTCATTCGTCATTGTAATTAGCTATAATCAAGGGGGGGGTTCACAATGTAGTGTGTGAACCAACTATTCACAGCCCAGGTTCATTTGAATATGAATCTCCACAGTAACCAACCATAAAACAGAGGGAGACAAAGAAGGCCTCGTTTGAGGATTCTGCTCAGTCGCGGTGCCCCCCCTCCATTCCCGATCCCACCCCTCAACCACCACCCACCCTCTCTGTCCAGCATCTCTGCCCTGCTCAAGGCCCAGGCTTCCTAAAACATGGCATGCTTAATGAAGACAATATCATATTATTTCCCCTTGAATGACACAGAGAGGACTGGCGCTCTTTGCAGGGCTGCCAAGGACAGTGGACAAAGAGCAGAGGCAGGGAGAAGGAGAGCACAGCCCCCCCACTCCAATCCATAGTGCACAGGGGCCTGGGACTGAGCACATATCCAGGGGCCAGGGCCAAAGCTTTCCTCATCTCTCACAGCCAGAGTACCACTCTATCACTTGCATAGAAATACAAATATTTTCCTTGTGAATGACTAAATATAAGCTTATGCACTGTAGCAAATACGAGCAGGTCTTTGTGATTTTCCAGTGTCAGTCTGACACAATCTTAGTCCTCGAAGATTACTTCTTTTTGGAGAAAATACATTCTAGGGGGATGCAGGTGAGCAGCAACAAACACCTCTGACGCAAATACACTGAACAAAAATATAAACACAACATGGTCCCATGTTTCATGATCCCAGAAATGTTCCATACACACAAAAAGCTTATTTCTCTCCAAGTTTGTGCACAAATTTGTTTAAATCCCTGTTAGTGAGCATTTCTCCTTTGCCAAGATAATCCATCCACCTGACAGCTATGGCATATCAAGAAGCTGATTAAACAGCATGATCATTACACAGGTGCACCTTGTGCTGGGGACAATAAAAGGCCACTCTAAAATGTGCAGTTTTGTCACACGGCACAATGCCACAGGTGTCTCAAGTTGAGGGAGTGTGCAATTGGGATGCTGACTGCAGGAATGTTAATTTCTCTACCATAAGCCGCCTCCAACATCGTTTTAGAGAATGTGGCAGTACATCCAACTGGCCTCACAACTGCAGACACCCTGTAACCACGCCAGCCCAGAACCTTCCCACCTGGCTTCTTCACCTGGGGAATCATCTCAGACCAGCCACCAGCTGGTGAAACTGTGGGTTTGCATAATCAAATAATTACTGAAACCATCTCAGGGAAGCTGACTGCAGTTCGGGGTCGTAACCGACTTCAGTGGGCAAATGCTCACCTTTGATGCCCACTGGCACGCTTGAGAAGTGTGGTCTTCACTGATGAATCCCAGTTTCAACTGTACCGGGTAGTGTGTATGGTGTTGTGTGGGCGAATGGTTTGCTGATGTCAACATTGTGAACAGAATGCCCTATGGTGGCGGTGGGGTTATGATATGGGCAGGCATAAGCTACGGACAACAAACACAATTTCATTTTATTGATGGCAATTTTAATGTGCAGAGATACTGTGACGAGATCCTGAGGCCCATTGTCAGCCCCATGTCGCAAGGGTTCTGTACACAATTCCTGGAAGCTGAACATTTCCCAGTTCTTCCAGACGTCACCCATTGAGCATGTTTGGGACAGCATGTTCTAGTTCCCGCCAATATCCAACAACTTCGCACAGCCATCGAAGAGGAGTGGGACAACATTCCACAGGTCACAATCAACAGCCTGATCATCTCTTTGCGAAGGAGAAGTGTCACACTGCATGAGGCAAATGGTGGTCACACCAGATAGCGACTGGTTTTCCGATCCACACCTCTACTTTTTTTAAGGTATCTTTGACCAACAGATGCATATTTGTATTTCCAGTCATGTGAAATCCATAGATTAGGGCCTAATGAATTTATTTCAATTGACTGATTTCCATATGAACTGTAACTCAGTAAAATCTTTGAAATTGTTGCATGTTGAGTTTATATTTTTGTTCAGTGTAAAAAGGAGTGCCTCGCATCAAAAGAGACAGATAAAAAAATAACCCAGGCACAGAAAAACACATTTCTGATTCATCTGAAGTTTTCAACTTACTTAAAACAGTAGGCTACTACTCATACAGTCAAACTGATTTTACGTGGATTGAGTTGCCATTTTCCTCATCAACCTCCATAATGATATCCTACAGCATCACTGAGCTCACCCCAGAACCCCTTGGGCAGTAAATTGATGCAGTGTGGTACAATTTGGAGCACTTTGACCACAGGCATCCCACTCCTTAATAATTCTGTGCAGAAATGATCAGGGTGTCTTGACAGGCACTACTCCAATCTAGCCGTGATGAATGAAGACCCCTTATTTAAATAATTACATGAAGCAATAATTGCTATGAATACCTTAATTCTAATACACTTGCAAATTAAATTATCTTGCACCGAAGAGGGAGAGGAACAACGTTGGATACATATATATATATTTTCTTAAATTATTATTGCATAATTCATAGTTATGAAAGGGCCCACTGGGAAAACAAAGATGAGGTACGAGAGGGAGGGAATCTGGTGTTGTGCATATTAACCGAACCATGTTCATGAAACTAAATTACACCATTGAATACCATCCTGGAAGCTGAACATTTCCCAGTTCTTCCATGGCCTGCATACAAGTAATGTACTTGTTATTGTGTCTTTTACGGTCTCAGGGCACCATTGAAAATGAGACGCTGGTCTCAATTGTGCGTCCTTTCATCAGAAGTTAACCAATGTTATCGGCTACCATTGAACCCTAACCCTAACCCATAGTATAATACTCTGTGATTTGTGTTAACACACAACTTCTGCAATAGAATCGATGACACGTTATATGAATGTATCATTCAAAACATACCCATAAAAGAACGATTGTCATATCGATTGTCATATCACCTTTTCCATGTCTTCATCCACATTCCTCTCTCCCTTCATCTACCTCTCTCTGTGCCCCACCTACCCCCTCTCTCCACCCGTGTACTCTCCCTGCCCCCTGAAGCACCATACTTAGTGCACCACCTGCTGGTGACAGGGTTTTCTGACCCCACACTTGGTAGGGCAGTGGGATTGAGGGTACTGAAAAAGCCTTATACTAAAAGTTCAGAGTACATTGAAGAGGGTCACTAGAGCAAAGTAAGGTGTAGAATACAAATAGTATTCCCTATAAATAGTGTTCCATGCCAAATAAAATGCTTTGTGCGATTAAGGTTCGAAGAGCTACGCCTTCCGTGGCATAGGGGATCCCTGCACCACAAACACACACACACACACACACACACACACACACACACACACACACAGACATCCAGGCAGTTTCCATGTTGTGACTAGTTACTTTTTTCAGCAGGTTAGGAGAGCATGTTAGCTAACCCTAACCCTTTTTCTAACCTATGTCTTCTAACCTGCCTTCTGAATTATTCTAACCTGCTACGAAAAAAAAATCACTTCCGGTCGTAGCTGTACTCCCTCTAGTCAGAACCAGGTTTCCACTGACCCAGGTTTATGAAAAAATACATAAAAAAGGATTGGGATTTGTGATGGAAACGGCAGCTACAGTGGGGCAAAAAAGTATTTAGTCAGCCACTACCTACTGTGAAGCATGGGGGTGGAAACATCATGTTTTGGGGGCTGTTTTTCTGCAAAGGGACCAGGAAGACTGATCCGTGTAAAGGAAAGAATGAATGGGGCCATGTATCATGACATTTTGAGTGAAAACCTCCTTCCATCAGCAAGGGCATTGAATATGAAACGTGGCTGGGTCTTTCAGCATGACAATGATCCCAAACACACCGCCCGGGCAACGAAAGAGTGGCTTCATAAGAAGCATTTCAAGGTCCTGGAGTGGCCTAGGCAGTCTCCAGATCTCAACCCCATCGAAAATCTTTGGAGGGAGTTGAAAGTCTGTGTTGCCCAGCAACAGCCCCAAAACATCACTGCTCTAGAGGAGATCTGCATGGAGGAATGGGCCAAAATACCAGCAACAGTGTGTGAAAACCTTGTGAAGACTTACAGAAAACGTTTGACCTCTGTCATTGCCAACAAAGGGTATATAACAAAGTATTGAGATACACTTTTGTTATTGACCAAATACTTATTTTCCACCATAATTTGCAAATAAATTCATAAAAAATCCTACAATGTGATTTTCTGGATTTTTTATCTCATTTTGTCTGTCATAGTTGAAGTGTACCTATGATGAAAATGACAGGCCTCTCTCATCTTTTTAAGTGGGAGAACTGGCACAATTGGTGGCTGACTAAATACTTTTTTTGCCCCACTGTATAGGAGAAGTGTTCTAAAGATTATCACTTCTATCCATTTGACAGTGGTGGATTTTTATTTGGTCAAACTTTCTTTATCACAAAAAAATATGGAAGTGGCGTGTTTTGGGGTGGTTGAAGCATCGCTTGTAGCGAGGTTACTGAGTGCCTGGGAGGTTTCCTGGTGGCTTGCTCCAGTAATGAGTTTAACATATGGTCATGGCGTTCCTCCAAGGTATGGAGTCCTTCAATAAGGTTCTGAAGTAGCTCCTCCTGTCTTCCATTGGTGGCTCCTTGCAGGGAGACAGCAGTGTGGAGCTGGTGTGAGTCTGCTGGGTCAGTCATGGCCAGTTCGTACTATCAGAACTGAGGATAAGACCCAGATGCAGACACAGGGGGCGGATGGTTCGGTTGTCAGAATATTTATTTATTATCACAAAGGGTCAGGCAAAAGGGCAGGTCGAGGGAAAGCAGACGTTCGTAATCCAAGGCAGAGTCAACAAGGGACAGAATGGCAGGCAGGCAGGCTCAAGGTCAGGGCAGGCTGAAAGGTCGGAACAGGGAAGACTAGAAAACAAAACTAGAGAGAAGGTAACACACGGAAAAACACGACTTGATGAGATGAACTGGCAACAGACAAACAGAAAACGCAAGTATAAATACACAGGGGATAATGTGGAAAAATAGGAGACACCTGGTGGGGTGGAGACAAGCACGAAACAGATGAAACAGATCAGGGTGTGACACTGAGCTCAATTTCGAGTGTCATAGCAAATGGTCTGAATGCTTATGTAAATAAGGGATTTCTGTTTTTTATTTTTAAAACATTTACAAAAATTTTGAAAAACCTGTTTTCGCTTTGACATTATGGGGTATTTTGTGTAGATTGATGAGAATTTATTTATTTTTAATCAATTTTAGAATAAAGCTGTAACTTAACAAAATGTGGAAAAAGTGAATGGGTTTGAATAGTTTCCAAATGCACTTTACATATTTCAAGTAGACCACCATAGTCCCTGTGCTAAAGAACGCCAAGGTAAACTGTCTAAATGACGCCCCATAGCACTCAGATCTGTAGCCATGAAATGCTTTGAAAGGCTGGTCAGGGTTCACATAAACACTATCATCCCAGACACGCTGGACCCACCAATTTGCATACCACCGTAATAGATGCACAGATGATGCAATCTCTACTGCACTCCACACTGCCCTTTCCCACTTGGACAAAGGGAATACCTACATGTGAATCCTGTTCATTAACTACAGCTCAACGTTCAACACCATAATGCCCTCCAAGCTCATCACTAAGCCAAGGACCCTGGGACTGAACACCTCCCTCTGCAACTGGATCCTGGACTTCCTGATGGGACGCCTCCAGGTGGTGAGGGTAGGCAAAAACACATCTGCCACACTGAACCCCAGGGGAGCGTGCTTAGTCCCTTCCTGTACTCTCTGTTCACCCACGACTGCGTGGCCGCGCACAACTCCAACAGCGTCATTAAGTTTGTCGACGACATGACGGTAGTAGTCCTCATCACCTGTGACGGTGAGACAGCCTATAGAGAGGAGGTCAGAGACCTGGCAGTGTGGTGCCAAGACAAAAACCTCAGAAAGGCAAAGGAGCTGATCCTGGACTACAGTAAAAGGAGGGCCGAGCACGCCCCCATTCGCATCGACAGGTCTATAGTGGAGCAGGTCGAGAGCTGCGGTGTCCACATCACTAAGGATGTGTTATGGTCCAAACACACCTACACAGACGTGAAGAGGGCACAACAACACCTCTTCTGCCTTAGGAGGCTGATAAGATTTGGCACACACGTTGCTGCTACTATCTGCCACTTTATTCCTAGTTATACTGTATATCTACCTCGATTACCTCGTACCCCTGCACATCGACTCGGTACTGGTATCCCTTGCATATAGCTAAGTTATCGTTACTCATTGTGTACCTATTTTTCCGTGTTTTACTTTTCTATAATTTCTCCCCAAAAATTCCTCTCTGCAGTGTTGGAAAGGGCCCATCAGTAAGCATTTCACTGTTAGGCCACACCTGTTGCTTACGAAGCATGCAACAAAAAAACATTGGATTTGAATCCCAAAGAGCAAGCAAAATCCAAAACATTACCATAGGCACATTGGCTCGCACAAATCCCTTGGATGAAACCTAAGGAGGAACCCAGCTCAGAGGGACGGCCCATCCTCTTCTGGCTGTACCTGTCGTACAGCCTATCCAGTGTCCGTTTGTGTCACACTGTGTATCTTCCTGTCTCTATCTGATAACAGTGCTGTCTACCTCTCAGAACCTAGCCAGTAGACATCTCACTGTGAGGAGTCTGTCTGTTCCCTCTATCTCTCACAGGAGGGAGCTTCGTTATTTCCTCTCCTTCTTATTATTTCACCTTTCCCTGACATTCAGGGATTATTGATGATGTCTCCTGTCTCGCTGTGCAGCCGCCCTTTGACCTGTGGACAAGTCTTGTTTCGCTGCAGATAAGTGAAAATATCAGAACCCCATATTGGTTTCATAGCCAGGGATATAGGGAGAATATAGGGAGAATCCTTGAGGAGAAAGAACGTGAGAAGTGTGCAATTGAGATCCTCCCCTAAACTAGTTGCTTTGATTGTTTTCTCTCCTTTCTGAAAACAACTACTCTCCTCAACCGGCAGGCTAGGTGAGAAGACTGGCTGCTGCACAGACAGAGAGAGAAAAGCTAAAGTCATTCAATTATTAATTGGGCTGAGGAAGAGGGGTCAAATGAGTCGATGCCTGGTTTAATAGCAGTCCCTGGCATTTAAGTTTCTGTCAGAGGCAAGAATGAATTCTGGAGACAGGTTATCTTTACTATCAGAAGTTGACATCCCACCCTGGAGCTAAATGGAATGCAGGCTTATTGAATATGTATCAACACAGAACAAAAAGGCCACAAGAAACAGGACTGGGGCTGTCAGTGGATAGAAATGGGGATCAGGACAAACACCCACAAGGGGCTGTTAAGTCCCCAGTGTTGAAGTTGTCTGTGACTAAAGACAGTTGAGAAGCTTTACAGGTCATCTCTGATGAAGGAATGGATAGGGACTACATTACTGGATTAGGTTTAGGGGCTCAGGATGAAGATATTACATTCATTCATTCTCATTAAAAATTGCGATTGACAATTTTTGATTAATGGACACAATTTCAATTTCATGTGAGCTCAGGGACTCCTGAGGATGAAAGAGCAGAGTCATGCATGTGTAGCCTACTTAGCAGAGTGTCTCTCTGCAAATGGTCAATTCCCACTGGGTACAAACTGGTGAAATAAACATTGTTTCAAAGTCATTTGTGATGTGAAATCTATGTGGAAAAAGACATTGGATTTGCAAAAAGTCATAAACTGTTGTATTGAGGCTGAATTCTCAACCACAAGTTTATGTCATCATGGTAACCAAAGATAAAATATGTTGAATTTGCACCTTTGACACAACATCAGATCGTCAACGTAATATCCACTAGAAGAAAAAAACAATAGGCTGGGCAGCATGTCCTACTGGAGAGATGATCTATCTACACCTATCCCGTTGGTCTGTCATCCAGGGTATTAAAGGGATTTTAGCAATGAGGCTCTTTTACCTACTTCTCCAGAGTCAGATTAACTCGTGGATACCATTCGTATGTCTCTGCGTGTAGTTTGAATAAAGTTGCTAACTAGCGTTAGCGCAATGAGTGGAAGTCTATGGGTATCTGTTAGCATGCTAGCAGATACCCATAGACTTCCAGTCATTGGGCTAATGCTAGTTAGCACTGGCTCGCGAAACTACTTCTAACTTCCTTCATACAGGACACAGAGACATAAAAATGGCTTCCACGAGTTCATTTGACTCCGGTCATTGCCAAAATCCCAAAGTATTCCTTTAACCTAGCCCAGCCCTACTGAGAATGATTGTTGTGGAATATCCACCTAATAGTTGCTAACATAGGCATTCTAAAGGGTAGGTTAACAGAGCAAATTAAATATATCCATATTTTATCATACACTGAGTGTATAAAACATTAGGCACGCCTTCCAAATATTGAGTTGCACCCCCTTTTGCCCTCAGAACATCCTCAATTCATTGGGGCATGGACTCTACAAGGTGTCGAAAGCATTCCACAAGGATGCTGGCCCATGTTGACTCCACAGTTATGTCAAGTTTTCTGGATGTCCTTTGGATGGTGGACCATTCTTGATACACACGGGAAACTGTTGAGAGTGAAAAACCCAGCAGCGTTGCAGTTCTTGACACATTCAAACCGATGTGCCTGGCACCTACTACCATAACCCGTTCAAAGGCACTTCAATCTTTTATCTTTCCCATTCACCCCTCTGAATAGCACACATACACAATCCATGTCTCAATTGTCTCAAGCATTACAAATCCTTCTTTAACCCGTCTCCTCCCCTTCATCTACACTGACTGTAGTGGATTTAACAGGTGATATCAATAAGGGATCATATTTCCACCTGGACTCACCTGATTAGGGTATGTCATGGAAAGAGCAGGTGTTCCTGTTTTGTATACTCAGTGTACAACAAGTCCTCGTAATTTACAGCATTTCCCTCATTCAGACAACAAACAAATGTGCAAAAGTAGCCAAATTAGCGGTAGGGATAAGGGCAACTTCTGCGCGGTGCTCAAGTTCAGAGAGATTGTCTGTCAAGACCGCTGTGAAGCGGAGACCCTGAGTCATGTATAGCGTTACTGTATAGCCACTGCGTTCTGCACACCGTGTCCTTCAATAATCTCAATTGCAATCCGTGTCATTTGGTTGTGCTATTCAATGAAGCACAGTGATAACACATTAAGTTGTTGTATAAATAAACAAAATATGACACTGCATTTCCATTTGAACTTGGTTGTGCTTTTAAATGGTTGAAAGCATAGCGATAACACATTTAGGTGACAACTAAACCAAAAAATAGACATTGATTTTCCATTCGAATTTGGTTGTGCTTTAAGATGGTTGAATGCAAGATGGTTGAATGCATAGTCTTTTTGAATGGTTGAAAATAGGTTGTAATCTCGTTGATCAACGTATCAACCAAATAATACCCAATTCTTCACGTTGAAATGAAGTGGTATGCCCAGTAGGTGGACTACTGTAATGGATATTTCAATTTACCAATGGCCTAGTGATTCATTGCCTATCATCTTCTCCTCTCTCTTTCTCATTTGCCGAAAACTAAGTAGCTGTTAAGCAATTGGTTAATGCGTAATTTCTCAAATCGTTCCGATGACTAGAGAGAGACAACATGAAGGGCAATGAAAAACAGCAGCCTTTTAATGCATTCGCATCAAACATTCAACATCTTGAACATCAGACATGACCAGATATAAAACAACAACTTGATCGTTCCTCATTACCAACGGTTACATCTAATCCAATACTTCATATATGCATCAGGCCAAATCCCCAGTCATGTTCTCTTCATGTGGGCTCTGTGGACATGGTGAACTTGGGGAGAATGACACACTGTTTAGGTCCTTTAAGATGACTGAATTTCTTCTGTCATCCTTCTGGAGGCTCAGAGTACCTGTGGGTCCATTAGGCATGGGGAGCTGTGACACCTCCGGGGAAGGCTGGGTGGGTGGGGGCCACAAATTGATTCTCCTCTCAGGCGGAAGGAGAGGATTGGAAGGAGAGGGTGCAGAGGGGACCTGGGGCTGGTAATGGAGCTTTAGGAGTGAGCTTAATGCCTAGGATCAGAGAAATCAATGGAGAAATATAGTTTGGCCTCCCTCCAATCCCCTCTTGCCTCCTTTGTCTAAGTGGGTAGAGGTCAACGACAGAGAGGCGTCTGTCTGGTAAGACATGACTGAAGCCTCCCGTCCTCCACTGGTTGGTCACACATGGATCAGCTGTCCTGGATCTATGCATCTCGGTCAGTCAGAGAGACTACCCCGGGGACCGTTCACATGTGTGCTTTACGAATGATTGGTCGGCCACAGAGTGGGAATTTAACCATCAAAGCCGGTTCTTATGTACGTTGTTCCACTGGCTTTGAATCCTTCCTCTAGCATTAGTCCATCTTTTGAGTCCTTTTACCATTCATAGGCAAGACATTCTGCACGCACATGTACTCATATACTGATACAGTTGAACGGTTAATGTGATAAAATACTAGAACTAAAATGTTGATTTGATACAACTGGGTGTGTGGGCAGGAACAGTCCTTCATAGATAACTGGGGTCCAGGTTGGCTCTCCTGGATCGGAACCGGATCTCAGACAGCTTGGAGTTGATGCCGGTGCCAATTTGTCCCTTCCTGGCCAATGGGAAGCGGGCTAGAGTGGCATCTGCGGAGGGAGAGAGCGACAGCACAACAACAGTTGGAGGAGGGTGGACGGCGCAGGAGTGACAGTAAGGAACACAGCCGTTTTTCAGCCCTGCCAGAGCTGTCAGGCCATTAAAAACAAAATGATGATGAATGAAGGGGGCTTACTGGATCGGAAATGGGCCCGGCCGCCTCCGCCACACACACCCTCTCAATCCTCATCTTCTCTAAATCATGTTTCACTTTTTTTTATTGAATTACGGTGGCACAGCACTCAAGCGCAACCTAATAATGCATGTGTAAATGATTCAGTTTTGGGATGCTACTTCAACTGTATCAGTGAGATACCGTGGGGTCCAGAGTTATTGACACCCTTGAAAAAGGTGAGCAATAATGACGGTATAAAAGAATTCAGTAAAATACTGAGCTATATTGTATGCTATATTATTTTATAGTAATGCTCAGAGAAAAATACTTTGTTTGTACAGTCCAAAACGTGAATTTACTGTGTTTTATATACTCCGAACAAAAATATAAACGCAACATGTAAAGTGTTGGACCCATGTTTCATGAGCTGAAATTTTAAAAATCCCAGAAATGTTCCATACACACAAAAAGCTTATTTGGCATTCTGACTGCAGGAACGTTCACCAGAGCTGTTGCCAGAAAATGTAATGTTAATTTCTCTACCATAAGCTGCCTCCAATGTCGTTTTAGAGAATTTGGCAGTACATCCAACTGGACTCACAACCACAGACCACGTGTAACCACGCCAGCCCAGGACTCTCCACATCCAGCTTCTTCCCTGCGGGATGGTCTGAAGGGGGGTGGGGGGTGCTGAGGACTATTTCTGTCTGTAATAAAGCCCATTTGTGGGTAAGAACTAATCCCAAGTGGGTGGGCCTAATGAAGTTATTTCAATACACTGATTTCCTTATATGAATTGTAACCTTGAAATTGTTGCATGTTGTGTTTATAGTTTGGTTCAGTATATATAATTACCCTCACCAGTTATGTTTTGGCCTATCTTTTTTGGTAACTTGTTAATGGAAGTGTTCTTTCCACACTATGAGGTTGAAATAATACTGTGAAATTGTGAAAATGATGATAATTCCCTTTTAGTGTAAGAGCAGTTTGAAAAGCCTGAATTATCAGCCTGTTGTTGTCAGATGGGGTTTTGGCCTCACCAGGCAGTAAATGAGTTGATAGATTAATAAGAAAGAGAGCTCCAAACCTCTCTGAAAATAACAGCTAGTTTACAGTTTACCCTTCCCATTCAGACCACCCCAAGACAGTCTTAGCAAAATTCTTGATTGAGAAATCTCTCTTTGCTAAGAAGCTAATTTTTTTTTTTTTAACCATTTTAATTTAAACCAATCACGGGTACTTCATTGTTACCTAGAAATGATTTCATATTTAGATAAAAACGGCTGCCTTGGACCGGCTTTCATTGGTCCAAGTAATAATTGGTTTGCTCAAAAAGGCAGGGGTCAAAATAATTGACACCCCTAAATATATATTATGAGGTTGGGAGATTGGGAACCTATCTGGCTAAAGCCAACTTCATAAAATTGTTAGGTAGCAAGAAGTAGTACAGAGAAACAACAACAACAAATAATAATGATATACTGTACATAGATTGTTCAACATGACAAATCTGAGGGGGCATGTGCCCCTTATGGGTCAAAGATCATACCTCCAAGACATGCTAACCTCCCCTGTTATTGGTAACGGTGAGAAGTTAGCATGTCTTGAAGGTATGATATAAAATGCTAACCTCCCCTGTTATTGGTAATGGTGAGAGGTTAGCATGTCTTGGGGGTATGATCTTTGACCCTCTGTAAATGATCTATAATCAACATGGTAGCATCCACATTAATGTTGAATTGTTTAGAAATATATTCTATTCTTATTTATCATAAAAGTGACTCCAAAATGACAATAAATTATTTAGCATTCAATTCTGTTGGGCACAAAATAATCTGAAACAGTCAAAACGAACTACAAAATGCATCCAACAAGTTTGTTATTTTGTCCCATATTCCTAATACGCAATGACTACAAACTTGTGACTACAAACCTTTGGACTACTTTACTTATAAGAATCTTTAGTGGTGTCAATCATTTTGATCCCTACCTTTCTGAGCAATTGTATGAGTTTAAAGTAATATAATATCCCAATTTTTGGAGCATACAATATCACTATTTGAATTATTATTTGAATTATTTACTTCATACAGTCATTACTGCTCATCTTTATGACAGGTGTCAATCATTTCAGACCCCACCGTATCTTTCTAATGATCGAGAAGGTGAGTGCTTCCACTCACCAATGAATGACCAAGTGAAATTGGAGACAAATACAATGAAAGTTGGTAAAGGTTGTTTGTAAGGCTGAGGATCAGCTTATCATTTACTGTAGATGGCGTTGAGCTTGTGTGGGTCCAGGGCGGTGCGGTGGTTGGGGAAGGTTGGTCTGCGGCTCCGCCCCCCTCGCAGGTTGCTGTTCAGCAGGGTGTCCATGTCGAACACGCCCAGCAACAGAGTGCGCGCCATCGCCGTGGGAGACTGCGTCTGATTGGCTGCATGCCAAGACCGCATTTCACAGAAGACGCCGGAACTTGGGTATACCTCCACCTGGTTTACCTGCACAGCCAATTGGGAGACAGTGCGAATGTGATCAGAATCAAAAACCCATTTAGACCTCCATAACCTTTGGAGGATCGATATCGTGTCCTTCGGACTATTTGGTTCTATCTGCGCAAAGCATAGCTCTGAGATATTGAGTACCAAAGTTTTCACATCCCAGATCTCAGAAGGGGGGTGCAACTGCATATAGAACCTTCTGGCTCTTTAAATGTCAGTCTGGGTTCAATAAGGCTATATAAAGACACTTCTGATGTAAAGACATGTTCAGATTTGAAGAAAACCGTAGCTATTTGAATACATTAATGATAAAATAACACTATTTTATCAAGATAGTCAGACACATCAAATACATAAGAAATGTATTACGATCCTCAGAAATATTATGGTCTTCACTCAACAATACTTAGAGGGAGAAGGCAAAGACGTGTTCCGATTGGTCCGTCTGTATTTGTTCAGACTTGTGATTGGATTGCAGATAGAACCTTACAGCGCCAAGTTCAAATGGGTTTCTAGTTTTTCATATTTCACATTTTTACTAACTTCTCAGACATATGTAGAACTATCTAAAGATCAATTATGTGACTAACTCATTTTAGACAAACATTTCAGATAGAACCATATAGTCCCATGGTCTCGATATGTTAATGGCCGCTAAAGTTAACAATCTGTCTTTATCTGGAATGAACAGCAAGTTTCCTTACATGGCCCGTCCCACTAACACAGTGTGTCTCTGAGCATGTCCTCATCCCGGGTAGGTCGGCTGCTGAGCCAAACAGAGAGCTGTGAGGGTTGTCGTCCTCTGTGATGTCACTCAGCTCTAAGTCTCCGTCCACACTGTGCTCACTGATGGCCATCTCGGGTCCAAAGTTTGACATGCTTCCATTCACGTCGTCCTGAGTCATAGCTGAGCGGTTGGACATGGGCTGATGATGAAGTGGGGGACTGAACCATCGGCCAGATTGTCCTGACACAGAGTGGTGTGTGTATGTGTAGCTCTCGCCCCTCACTATTGCTGTGGAGACAGCCTGTGGGGACACTGCAGGGTGGAGGGGCTGGTTGGCTTGGCCCAAGTTCTGCCACATGGTAGAAAGCAGGTCAGGGATCTCTGAGGGATGACACCACAAAGTTAAGAAGGAACACGCATGAGGGAAAGTGATCAATATAGAGCAGGTGAATTATAAAACTGTATTGACCTTACTCATCCTCACCCTTTACTAGCATGTTTTGTAGCCATTGGTTTTCAGCCGCCATTTCGGCCTTCTCTTTCTCCAGTTCCCGAACCCGTGACCTGAGGAACTGGAGCTCTGCAGTGTGGGAAGGGTTAAATACATCTGTCTCCATCTTCATGGTCTGTGAAGGAAAGAGAAAAGCAGATGACTGATGAGTGAATGGTTTTGACTCACTTAGGAGAGACTTTCCATCGACTTTAATTGTATTGCCTAGATATACAGTGCCTTGGAAAGTATTCAGACCCCATGACTTTTTCCCCATTTTGTTACGTTACAACCTTATTCTAAAATGGCTTAAATGGGAAAAAAAGAAAATCCTCAGAAATCTACAAACAGTACCCCATAATGACAAAGTGAAAACTGGTATTTATTACGTTTGCAAATGTATTAAAAATAAAAAAAACAGAAATACCTTATTTAGATAAGTATTCAGACCGTTTTGCTATGAGACTCGAAATTGACCTCAGATGCATCCTGTTTCCATTGATCATCCTTGAGATGATTCTACAACTTGGAGTCCACCTGTGGTAAATTCAATTGATTATTGATCATTATACCCCGATGAAGATAGTTTGTCTGTTGAAACGTTGGATATTAGGTTATTCAATTATTGCATCTGAGCCCCTAGAGTGTGCGGTTCTCCTTTAATTTTTCAAGTGTTCTATTCTGCTAGCCAGCACCTTGCCTAAATAGGTGTGAGTTTCTTTCGCCTCTAGAAAATGCAATTGATTGGACATGATTTGGAAAGGCACACACCTGTCTATATAAGGTCCCACAGTTGACAGTGCATGTCAGGGCAAAAACCAAGCAATGAGGTTGAACGAATTGTCCGTAGAGCTCCGAGACATGATTGTGTCGAAGCACAGATCTGGGGAAGGGTACCAAGAACACAGTCTCCTCCATTATTCTTAAATGAAAGAAGTTTGGAACCACCAAGACTCTCTCTAGAGCTGGCTGCCCGGCCAAACTGAGCAATCAGGGGAGAAGGGCCTTGGTCAGGGAGGTGACCAAGAACCTGATGGTCACTCTGACAAAGCTCTAGAGTTCCTCTGTGGAGATTGGAGAACCTTCCAGAAGGACAACCATCTCTGCAGCACTCCACCAATCAGGACGTTAAGGTAGTGGCCAGATGGAAGCCACTCCTCAGTAAAAGGCACATGACAAACCCTCTTGGAGTTTGCCAAAAGGCACCTAAAGACTCTCAGACCATAAGAAACACGATTCTCTGGTCTGATGAAACCAAGATTTATCTCTGGCCTGAATGCCAAATGTCACATGTGGAGGAAATCTGGCACCATCCCTACAGTGAAGCATGGCTGTGGGGGTGTTTTTCAGCAGCAGGGACTGGGAGACTAGTCAGGATTGAGGCAAAGATGAACCGAGCAAAGTACAGAGAGATCCTTGATGAAAACCTGCTCCAGAGCGCTCAAGACCTCAGACTGGGGCGAAGGTTCACCTTCCAACAGGACAACGGCCCTAAGGACACAGCCAAAACAATGCAGGAGTGGCTTCGGGACAAGTCTCTGAATGTCCTTGAGTGGCCCAGCCAGAGCCCGGACTTGAACCCGATCGAACATCTCGGGAGAGACCAGAAAATAGCTGTGCTGCAACGCACCCCATCCAACCTGACAGAGCTTGAGAGGATCTGAAGAGAAGAATGGGAGAAACTCCCCAAATACAGGTGTGCCAAGCTTGTAGTGTCATACCCAAGAAGAGTCGAGGCTATAATTGCTGCCAAATGTGCTTCAAAAAAGTACTGAGTAAAGGGTCTGAATACTTATGTAAAAGTGATATATTTCTGTTTTTATTTCTAAAAACCTGTTTTTGCTTTGTCATTATGGGGTATTGTGTGTAGATTGTAATTATTATTATTTTAAAATCAATTTTAGAAGAAGGCTGCAACATTACAAAATATGGAAAAAGTAAAGGGGTCTGAATACTTTCCGAAGGCACTGTATACAGTATATATATATTTCTTTAGTGGTCTAGGTTGTGTCGTCAAGCAGAGTATTTAAGTGGCTAAAACGCAACAAAGGGGTTGCTGTACACTTATAACACCTCCCATCTATACATTTACATTTAAGTCATTTAGCAGACGCTCTGGCTCGATCACTGCCGTTTTGTCACTTTTCTCCATACGGCAGCTAGTATTGAAATCGGAAGTTTACATACTCTTAGGTTGGAGTCATTAAAACTTGTTTTTTGTTAACTATAGTTTTGGCAAGTTGGTTAGGACATCTACTTTGTGAATGACACACATATTTTTTCCAACAATTGTTTACAGAGAGATTATTTCACTTATAATTCACCCTATCACAATTCCAGTGGGTCAGAAGTTTACATACACTAAGTTGACTGTGCCTTTACACAGCTTGGAAAATTCCAGAAAATTATGTCATGGCTCTAGAAGCTTCTGATAGGCTAATTGACATAATTTCAGTCAATTGGAGGTGTACCTGTGGATGTATTTCAAGGCCTACCTTCAAACTCAGTGCCTCTTTGCTTGACATCACAGGAAATCAAAAGAAATCAGCCAAGACCCCAGAAAAAAATTGTAGACCTCCAGAAGTCTGGTTCATCCTTAGGAGCAATTTTCAAATGCCTAAAAGGTACCACGTTCATCTCTACAAACAATAGCACGCAAGTATAAACACCATGGGACCACAATGCCATCATACCGGTCAGGAAGGAGACACGCTCTGTCTCCTAGAGATGAACGTACTTTGGTGCAAAAAGTACAAATCAATCCCAGAACAGCAGCAAAGGACCTTGTGAAGATGCTGGAGGAAATGGGTACAAAAGTATCTATATCCACAGTAAAACGAGTCCTTTATGACATAACCTGAAAGGCTACACAGCAAGGAAGAAGCCACTGCTCCAAAACCGCCATTAAAAAACAGACTACGGTTTGCAACTGCACATTGGGACAAAGATCGTACTTTTTGGAGAAATGTCCTCTGGTCTGATGAAACAAAAATAGAACTGTTTGGCCATAATGACCATCATTATGTTTGGAGGAAAAAGGGGGGACTGCTGCAGGAGGGACTGGTGCACTTCAAAAAATAGATGGCATCACGAGGAATGACAATTATTTGGATATATTGAAGTAACATCTCATGAAATCAGTCAGGAAGTTAAAGCTTTTTCGCAAATGGTTCTTCCATATGGACAATGACCTCAAGCTTACTTCCAAAGTTGTGGCAAAATGGCTTAAGGACAACAAAGTCAAGGTATTGGAGTAGCCATCACAAAGCCCTGACCACAAATCCTATAGAAAATATGTGGGCAAAACTGAAAAAGCGTGTGCGAGCAAGGAGGCCTACAAACCGAACTCAATTACACAAGCTCTGTTCGGAGGAAGGGGCCAAAATTCACCCAGTTTATTGTGGGAAGCTTGTGGAAGGCTACCCATAACGTTTGACCTAAGATAAACAATTTAAAGGCAATGCTACCAAATACTAATTGAGTGTATGTAAACTTCTGACCCACTGGGAATGTGATGAAAGAAATACAAGCTAAAGTAAATAATTCTCTCTACTATTATTCTTACATTTCACACTCTTAAAATAAAGTGGTGAACCTAACTGACCTTTTACTAGGATTAAATAGCAGGAATTGTGAAATACTGATTTTAAATGTATTTGGCTAAGGTGTATGTAAACTTCTGGGTTCAACTGTAGATCCCAAAGAAGTGGAAGAGGGCATTCAGATCATTCAATTGTAGTTCTTACAGGAATTAAATGGTAACCTGGTTTTTCAATAGGACTTTTACAAATGAAAAATAGTCTTGACATTTAAAAACTATAATTTCCTCAAAGGCTCTGTGTATTTTAAAGCTATTTCTAAGTTTAAATGTGTCACCTTTGACAGAAAATGGTAACAGGCATTCACAGAACGTCGTGACAAACACGTATAAAGCAAGAAGGAGGATGAATTTAGGGGTAAAAGAACACTTCCATTAGCAAGTTACCAAAAAAGCTAGGCCAAAACATAACTGGTGAGGTTAATTATATATACTGAACATAACTATAAACACAACATGCAACAATTTAAAAGATTTTACTGAGTTACAGTTCATATACGGAAATCAGTCAATTTAAATAAATAAATTAGGCCGTAATCTATGGATTTCACATGACTGGGCAGGGGCACAGCCTTGGAGGGCAAATGCCCACCCACTGGGGAGCCAGGACCTGCCAATCAGAATGAGTTTCTCCCCACAAAAGGGCTTTATTACAGACAGAAATACTCCTCAGATTCATCAGCTGTCCAAGTGCCTGGTCTCAGATGATCCCTCAGGTATAGAAGCCAGATCTGGAGGTCCTGGGCTGGAGAGGTTACAAGTGGTCTGCGCTTGTGAGGCCAGTTGGACGCACTGCCAAATTCTCTAAAACAACGGAGGTGGCTTATGGTAGAGAAATGAACACTCAATTATCTGGAAACAGCTCTGGTGGACATTCATGCAGTCAGAATGCCAACTGCACACTCCCTCAAAACGTGAGACATCTGCAGCAATGTGTTGTGTGACAAAACTTCACATTTTAAAGTGACATGTTATTGATCCCAGCACAAGGTGCACCTGTGTAATGAGCATGCTGTTTAATCAGCTTTTTTGATATGCCACACCTGTCAGGTGGGTGAATAATCTTTGCAATGGAGAAATGCTCACTAACAGGGATATAAACAATTTTGTGCACAAACTTGGAGAGAAACAAGCTTTGTGTACGTATGGAGCATTTCTGGGATCTTTTATTTCAGCTCATTGAAACATGGGACCAACACTTTACATGTTGAGTTTATATTTTTCTTCAGTATACTTAGAATTCCTCTCACACGGAAACAAAAATGTCACTAGAAAGGCTTTGATGAACATTCAATTAAAATTAAGTTTCATTGTTCTTAAAGTTATCCATTTGTTTTTTCAAAGCCATCAGCTATTCCAGGAAAATAAGATGCCTGAAATTATGGTTGCTCCCTGAAGGGAAAGGGAAAAAAGGCAAATATTATAATCTGTCATCTCACTCATTAATATGCAAATTGAATCGTGTTTAGTCAATTATTTTACCATGGAAGTTGGGTCATATTTGAAGAGATGCAGAAAACATTACGTTGATGCATTTTCAATTTGAATATTAATGAAGTTTACATCATTTACCAGTTCCCGGATTTAACAGGTCCTTGCATTTATTAAAGTGTACACAACAAACATTTCTACAAGGCAGAGGTAGAAAACAAGGCAATCTGACATTTTGGAATAAACCTGGAATCCCAATATTTTAGCAGTTGAGCTGTACAGTCTTCTTTGTGCATCCCTCTGACAACAGTGAAATAACATCTAGTGTTATTTTATACAAGTTCTATAGGTGGAAAATACAGAATGAAGCCAATACTGGGCATTTCCATGTAAAAGGACCCATGACCATCAGCATGTGAAGTTCATAGGAGTATGTCATATTGGGTGTCAAATTAAAGCTAAAAATCTCTCTCTCTATATATTTTTTAAAAAAATAAAAGCATATATATTTTTCAACGATTTTCCATCCTAAAAATGTGGAATAAACAAAGGCTTTGATTTCTGGTCAAACAGATGGGTTTTTAGAAAACATCTACCAGAAAGTCTTAAAAGGTATTAGAAATACATCAAAACACAATGTTGAAGTGAAGACTCCTGTCAACTAATATCAACACTATAGTTTGAGAAATGAGTTGCATTCCGTAAGTTTAACAAACATGCCATGTGCCGTGTAATTCCGTTACCAAAATCCCACACATCTTTAAGATCATTTCAAATTTCTCTCCCTCATGAGGGTGGATAATGAAAGTTCACAGAAGAAACAAGTAAAGGTAGACCTACCAATTAGATATAGTGTTTTCATTGATATCAAGATTAGGAATTATTAAAGATACACTATGCAGAAATAACTATGCCATTTCCTGGTTGCAAAATTCTAATAGTTAGCCTAATTTTACTTTGTGACAAAACAAGCAAGTATAGTGTGGAAAATAATTGTAACATCTAAACTGCTGTGAAATATATTTTCCAGAACCAAAAATATTGTACAAAACCGAAAGTAAAAATAAAACACGGGAAGCATACAGAAATAATGCATATAGAACAGGTCTACCACTTTTTAGACATGCTTTCAATGAGAATTATAGATTCATAACACATTTCTATATGAATTTGGTCGGGTTGCCCAAAGAGAGACATATTTCAGCTTTAAGTGATTAATACACGTAATTATGTTACCAAATCCGTAATGAAAGTACTGAATAATCTGTAATGGAATTACTACTTTTAAAATGGGCTACAATGGGAAATCATAGTATTCACAAACCCCAGTTTGGTCAGCTGCTACTATCCTCCCTTCCACTGGCATACTGAAAATTGTTTTATTTCTCTTTCTGTCATCTGGTGGTCTAAGCAAGACTGTGAAAACAGTCTGGACAACCCCTCCGTCTCACTCTCCCTCTCTGTCTCGCTCTCCCTCCTTCTCCAGTTAATGTAATCTCTACCGGCTCTTACTGACACCTACCAGCTACCCTCTTTTCATTTACTGTAACACGCATCCTCATCCACTGAGCACGACTAACACAGGATGTCCATGGATGTTGAAAAGTAATTGAAATTTGGTCTAGCTGCCCTGGCTGGACCAAATCTGAACCAATTATAGACGTCTATGTTTCACAAGCTTGGATAACACAGTACAGTAGACCACAACAGAGAACAGTAAAGTACAGTCAAGAAAAGTAGAATACAGTACTACAGTACAGTAGAGCACACTAGAGTAGAGTACAGTATAATGTATTGCATTTACTGTACTCCACTGTAGTTTACTGAACTCTACTGTAGTGATGGGGGGGAAATCAATAGTTACATATTGGGATATTATTTTTTATGATATAACGTATCGTCTTGACAATGTCGCAATATAATTTTTGTGCTAGATGGCTGTACCTGCACCAAAACGCCAGTATTTTTTCTTCATAGCGTTTCCTCCATCTTCTTTTAAAATAGGGAGCCAATTTGTTTTCAAGCATTTTAATTTCTATTTCTCATGGCTCTATCTTGTCCCTCTGCAGCAGACACACGGTGAGCAATGTTTGGAACCTTGAATCGCAATACAAACAGAATCGTGAAAATAGCAATACCCATCGCCACCTACAGTTGAAGTCGGAAGTTCACATACACCTTAGCCAACTACAAGTTTTTCATAATTCCTGACATTTACTCCTAGTAGAAATTCCCTGCCAGGTCAGTTAGGATCACCACTTTATTTTAAGAAAGTGAAATGTCAGAATAATAGTAGAGAGAATGATATATTTCAGCTTTTATTTCTTTCATCACATTCCCAGTGGGTCAGAAGTTTACATACAGTGGGGCAGAAAAGTATTTAGTCAGCCACCAATTGTGCAAGTTCTCCCACTTAAAAAGATGAGAGAGGCCTGTAATTTTCATCATAGGTACACTTCAACAGACAAAATGAAAAAAAAAACAGAAAATCACATTGCAGGATTTTTTATGAATTTATTTGCAAATTATGGTGGAAAATAAGTATTTGGTCAATAACAAAAGTTTATCTCAATACTTTGTTCATATACCCTTTGTTGGCAATGACAGAGGTCAAATGTTTTCTGTAAGTCTTCACAAGGTTTTCACACATTGTTGCTGGTATTTTGGCCCATTCCTCCATGCAGATCTCCTCTAGAGCAGTGATGTTTTGGGGCTGTTGCTGGGCAACACGGACTTTCAACTCCCTCCAAAGATTTTCTATGGGGTTGAGATCTGGAGACTGGCTAGGCCACTCCAGGACCTTTAAATGCTTCTTACGAAGCCACTCGTTCATTGCCAGGGCGGTGTGTTTGGGATCATTGTCATGCTGAAAGACCCAGCCACGTTTCATCTTCAATGCCCTTGCTGATGGAAGGAGGTTTTCATTCAAAATCTCACGATACATGGCCCCATTCATTCTTTCCTTTACACGGATCAGTCGTCCTGGTCCCTTTGCAGAAAAACAGCCCAAAGCATGATGTTTCCACCCCAATGCTTCACAGTAGGTATGGTGTTCTTTGGATGCAACTCAGCATTCTTTGTCCTCCAAACAGGTCATTCACTAGGTCCACCCGTGTGGTTCTGGGATGGTTCATCGTTCTTGTGATCATTTTGACCCCACGGGGTGAGATCTTGCGTGGAGACCCAGATCGAGGGAGAATATCAGTGGTTTTGTATGTCTTCCATTTCCTAATAATTGCTCCCACAGTTGATTTCTTCAAACCAAGCTGCTTACCTATTGCAGATTCAGTCTTCCCAGCCTGGTGCAGGTCTACAATTTTGTTTCTGGTGTCCTTTGACAGCTCTTTGGTCTTGGCCATAGTGGAGTTTGGAGTGTGACTGTTTGAGGTTGTGGACAGGTGTCTTTTATACTGATAACAAGTTCAAACAGGTGCCATTAATACAGGTAACGAGTGGAGGACAGAGGAGCCTCTTAAAGAAGAAGTTACAGGTCTGTGAGAGCCAGAAGTCTGGCTTGTTTGTAGGTGACCAAATACTTATTTTCCACCATAATTTGCAAATAAATTCATAAAAAATCCTACAATGTGATTTTCTGGATTTTCTGGATTTTTTTGCCCCACTGTAGACTCAATTAGTATTTGGTAGCATTGCCTTTAAATTGTTTTACTTGGGTCAAATGTTTCAGGTAGCCTTTCACAAGCTTCCAACAATAAGTTGGGTGAATTTTGGCCCATTCCTCCTGACAGAGCTGGTGTAACTGAGTCAGGTTTGTAGGCATCCTTGCTCGCACACGCTTCTTCAGTTCTGTCCACAAATTTTCTATAGGATTGAGGTCAGGGCTTTGTGATGGCCACTCCAATACCTTGACTTTGTTGTCCTTAAGCCATTTTGCCACAACTTTGGAAGCATGCTTGGGGTCATTGTCCATTTGGAAGACACATTTTCAACTAAGCTTTAACTTCCTGACTGATGTCTTGTGATGTTGCTTCAATATATCCACATCGTTTTCTGCCTCATGATGCCATCTATTTTGTGAAGTGCACCAGTCCCTCCTGTAGCAAAGCACCCCCACAACATGATGCTGCCACCCCCGTACTTCACGGTTGGGATGGTGTTTTTTTCGGCTTGTAAGCCTCCCCTTTTTCCTCCAAACAGAACAATGGTCATTATGGCCAAACAGTTCTATTTTCTCCTTCCTGAGCGGTATGACGGCTGTGTGGTCCCATGGTGTTTATACTTGCGTACTATTGTTTGTACAGATGAACGTGGTACCGTCTGGCATTTGGAAATTGCTCCCAAGGATGAACCAGAGTTGTGGAAGTCTACAATTTTTTGGCTGATTTCTTTTGATTTTCCCATGATGTCAAGCAAAGAGGCACTGAGTTTGAAGGTAGGCCTTGAAATACATCCACAGGTACACCTCCAATTTACTTAAATGATGTCAATTAGCCTATCAGAAGCTTCTAAAGTCATGACATAATTTTCTGGAATTTTCCAAGCTGTTTAAAGGCACAGTCAACTTAGGGAATGTAAACTTCTGACCCACTGGAATTGTGATACAGTGAATTACAAGTGAAATAATCTGTCTGTAAACAATTGTTGGAAAAATGACTTGTGTCATACACAAAGTAGATGTCCTAACCGACTTGCCAAAACTATAGTTTGTTAACAAGACATTTGTGGAGTGGTTGAAAAACGAGTTTTAATGACTCCAACCTAGTGTATGTAAACTTCTGACTTCAACTGTAAGTATCACGATAATATCGCATCGTGAGGTCCCTGGCAATTCCCAGCCCTACTCTACTATGCTGTGTGGTGCTGTACTATACTGTGCAGTACAGTCATGTCCAAACTTGTGAAACATAGAGGTCTATGATTGTGTCTTAATTCGGAGCAGATATTTAACAGCGTTTTTGGAAAATGTGGTCGCATAAAAAACTGAGGGAGATTTTACTGTAATTCTGAACAGAAACTTTGCAGCTGTACAGTTCTTCCAGTAAATGTGTTTTGTGAAATGTTCCGTGTAAATTGTTCAAAGTAGTCCTTGTGTAACAGTATAACTGTAGACCGTCCCCTCGCCCATACCCGGGCGCGAACCAGGGACCCTCTGCACACATCAACAACAGTCACCCACGAAGCTTCGTTACCCATCGCTCCACAAATGCCGCGGCCCTTGCAGAGCAAGGTGAACCACTACTTCAAGGTCTCAGAGCAAGTGACATCACCGATTGAAACACTATTTAGAGTTCACCACCGCTAACTAGCTAGCCGTTTCACATCCGTTACACTTGTGCATAAAGTTGCATGGTTTATTAAACTTTGAAACCAATGGTTTCGTTTGGCATACATTTCAAAGTGAAAAATTTGAGTTACAGCATAATTCCGTTACTGTGTAATTGCCCTATTACACTGAACAAAATGATAAACACAACATGTAAAGTGTTGGTCCCGTGTTTCATGAGCTGAAATAAAATATCCCAGAAATGTTCCAAAAGCACAAACGCTTATGTCTCTCAAATTGTGTGCACAAATTGGTTTACAACTCTGGTAGTGAGCATTTCTCCTTTGCCAAGATAATCCTTCCACCTGACAGGTGTGGCATACCAACAAGCTGATTAAACAGCATGATCATTACACAGGTGCACCTTATTCTGGAGACTAGGTTTGCAAAGGGTCGGAAACTTTTCGGTAAATTTCTGGAATTTTCCCGGAAATTTTCCATGGGAATTTAAACCCTGGAATTTGGGGAATTTTGCTTAAATTCGCCAAAAAAAGTTTGTTTATAATAGTGAACCTTTTATGTGGGATTCACATAAGGCAATTCTATGTCTTGTGTCATATTTTGGTTAAACTATCCCCAATTCAATGGAATTGCAACCCTCTGTATGCACAGTGCATTCTTCCATCACATGTGCAGTATACTCTTCCATCACATGTACAGCTGATTCTCAAGATCTTGCACACTAATGAGATGCTATTGAGCCCACACTACTACATTGTCTGAGCCAAGGATAACATGCTTTCTGCTAAGTTTTGATTACAATACTGGGTGGGGTGAATATATTTTATATGACATACATTATTTTTTGTTAACTAGTAAATAGTAGCATACAGCAAAGTGTGTTTAAATAATTTCTAACTTAACGATTTCTGCTAGTTAGTTTTTGTTACCATGTGGGTTTTAGCTTGCTTGAGCCTGCTAACTGAGGAGTGTTAATTCACCTGGTTCCATACATGTTTAATTTTAAAACATTTATCTTACAAAGGAGTTGTTTAATCTAACTGCTGAACTATATATCTGCACATGGAATTGTATTTTTATTTTTTATCTTTACAGGAAAATTCCACGGGCACTATCTGATGTGTGGAGACATTTCACTGCAGCTAATGTAGAAGGAAAAGCTGTGTACATTTGCAAATACTGTGAAAAATCATATGTGACGAATGCAACAAAGATGCAGAATCATCTGGCCAAGTGCATAAAGTTCCCTCAGCGCTCACAACAAGCAACATCTGACAAAGGTCGCTCTACTCCCATTCGAGGTGAAAATGATGAATCAGACACCTTATCGATAGCAACAGCTCATTGTCCTCCTGGAATCAGAAGTTTTTTTACTCAATGGAGGAACATAGTCAGATAAATGCTGATTAATGTCTTGCTCAAGCTGTTTATGCAACTGGTTCACCTATGATGCTCACAGGCAATGTGTATTGGAAGAGATTTCTGAATGTTCTGCGCTCAGCATAGACCTGTCACACATGTCATACACATGTTGTCATCATGTCTGACAGTCTCCTGGAGGGGAAGGAGTATCTCCAAGAAATGGCCATATCACAGTCTGCCGATATGGACAGCCCCATCAAGAGGATCTTCCTGGATGATGTACTTTGGGAGAGAGTGGTAAGCAGCCCGAAACTCCTGAAACCTATTGCAGCAGCCATTGCACGGATTGAGGGAGAAAATGCCATCCTGTCTGCTGTAAGAGAAGAAATCCATACTGCCCTGCCCACTTCACTGTTGCTCCAAGCAGAGGAAACTGCAGTTCTGAAATACATCAAAAAGCGTGAAGACTTCTGCCTGATGCCCATACACGCCACAGCATACATGTTGGACCCCAAGTATGCTGGCAAGAGCATCCTGTCTGGTGCAGAGATCAAGAAGGCCTATGGTGTCATCACTACCATGTCTCGCCACTTTGGCCTGGATGAGGGCAAGGTTCTTGGCAGTCTGGCGAAGTACACTTCCAAGCAAGGGCTTTGGGATGGAGATGCAATATGGCAGTCATGCCAACATATCTCATCAGCCACCTGGTGGAAGGGACTGTGTATCTGAAACTCTTTCCCCTGTTGCCTCAATCATCCTCCAAATCCACCAACATCAGCCGCCTCAGAGCGCAACTGGTCCTTGTTTGGGAACACACACACCAAAGCACGCAACAGGCTGACCAATACAAGGGTGGAAAAATTGGTGGCCATCCGGGCAAATTTGAGGCTTTTGAGCCTGATAACGAGCCACCGTCAACAAGGTTGAAAAGTGACAGTGAAAATGAGGCCTCAGTCTGATGTTCAAGAGGTGGACATTGAGGAGGTCCAGGGAGAAGACATGGAAGCCTGAGAGGAAGACAAACCAAAGCTTTAGTTTCTAGACTATCATTTTACAGATGTACAGTTGAAGTCTGAAGTTTACATAAACAAGTTTTAATGACTCCTAAGTGTTTCAACTACTCCACAAATGTCTTGTGAACAAACTATAGTTTTCGCAAGTCGGTTAGGACATCTACTTTGTGCATGAAACAAGTCATTTTTCCAACAATTGTTTACAGACAGATTATTTCACTTATAATTCACTGTATCACAATTCCAGTGGGTCAGAGGTTTACATACACTAAGTTGACTGTGCCTTTAAACTGATTGGAAAATTACAGAAAATGATGACATGGCTCTATAAGCTTCTGATAGGCTAAATTACATCATTTGAGTCAATTGCAAGTGTACCTGTGGATGTATTTCAAGGCCTACGTTCTAACTCAGTGCCTCTTTGCTTGACATCATGGAAAAATCAAAAGAAATCAGCCAAAAAATTGTAGACTTACACAAGTCTGGTTCATCCTTGGGAGCAATTTCCAAACGCCAGATGGTACCACGTTCATCTGTACAAACAATAGTACGCAAGTATAAACACCATGGGACCACGCAGCCGTCATACCACTCAGGAAGGAGACGCGTTCTGTCTCCTAGAGATGAACGTACATTGGTGCGAAAAGTGGAAATCAATCCCAGAGCAACAGCAAAAGACCTTGTGAAGATGCTGGAGGAAACAGGTACAAAAGTATTGTTATCCACAGTAAAACATGTCCTATATAACCTTAACCTGAATGCCGGCTCAGCAAGGAAGAAGCCACTGCTCCAAAACCGCCTTTAAAAAGTCAAGATGACGGTTTGCAACTGCACATGGGGACAAAGATCGTAATTTTTGGAGAAATGTCCTCTGGTCTGATGAAGCAAAAACAGAACTGTTTGGCCATAATGGCCAACGTTCTGTTTGGAGGAAAAAGGGGGAGGCTTGCAAGCCGAAGCACACCATCCCAACCGTGAAGCATGGGGGTGGTAAGCATCATGCTGTGGGGGTGCTTTGCTGCAGGAGGTACTGGTGCACTTCACAAAATAGATGGCATCACGAGGAATGACAATTATGTGGATATATTGAAACAACATCTCAAGACATCAGTCAAGCTTGGTCGCAAATGGGTCTTCCAAATGGACAATGACCCCAAGCATACTTCCAAAGTTGTGGCAAAATGGCTTAAGGACAACAAAGTAAAGGTATTGGAGTGGTCATCACAAAGCCCTGACCTCAATCCTATAGAACATTTGTGGGCAGAACTGAAAAAGTGTGTGAAAACAAGGAGGCCTACAAACCTGACTCAGTTACACCAGCTCTGTCAGGAGGTATGAGCCAAAATGCACCCAACTTATTGAGGGAAGCTTGTGGAAGGCTACCCGAAACGTTTGACCCAAGTAAAACAATTTAAAGGCAATTCTACCAAATACCAATAGAGTGTATGTAAACTTCTGACCCACTGGGAATGTGATGAAAGAAATAAAAGCTGAAATAAATAATTCTCTCTACTATTATTCTGACATTTCACATTATTAAAATAAAGTTGTGATCCTAACTGACCTAAAATAGGGAATTTTTACTAGGATTAAATGTCAGGACTTGTGAAAAGCTGAGTTTAAATGTATTTGGCTAAGGTGTATGTAAACTTCCAACTTCAACTGGATGTTCAAAAGGTTTTTGGGAGATGCGATGGATCATTGGGGATCATTCAATATTCCCTTTCTTTTGTTGTTCAGTGAAATCATCCTGTGAAGAGTCGACTCATTTAATTAAAGTTAAATTCGTAACTAAATTGTTTTTTATTGGAAGCATTTAGTCATTTGCAATTATGTCTACTTATGATAAGGTAAAAGGTTTATGTTTCCGTCTCCATATGATATGGTAAATATACAGTGGGGCAAAAAATTATTTAGTCAGCCACCAATTGTGCAAGTTCTCCCACTTAAAAAGATGAGAGAGGCCTATCATTTTCATCATAGGTACGTACACTTCAACTATCACAGACAAAATGAGAAAAAAAAATACAGAAAATCACATTGTAGGATTTTGTTGCTTTCTATTCCGCAACAAAGCCTCCTTCACTCACGCCGCCAAGCTTACCCTAGTAAAACTGACTATCCTACCGATCCTCGACTTCGGCGATGTCATCTACAAAATGGCTTCCAACACTCTACTCAGCAAACTGGATGCAGTCTATCACAGTGCCATCCGTTTTGTCACCAAAGCACCTTATACCACCCACCACTGCGACTTGTATGCTCTAGTCGGCTGGCCCTCGCTACATATTCGTCGCCAGACCCACTGGCTCCAGGTCATCTACAAGTCCATGCTAGGTAAAGCTCCGCCTTATCTCAGTTCACTGGTCACGATGGCAACACCCATCCGTAGCACGCGCTCCAGCAGGTGTATCTCACTGATCATCCCTAAAGCCAACACTTCATTTGGCCGCCTTTCGTTCCAGTACTCTGCTGCCTGTGACTGGAACGAACTGCAAAAATCGCTGAAGTTGGAGACTTTTATCTCCCTCACCAACTTCAAACATCAGCTATCCGAGCAGCTAACCGATCACTGCAGCTGTACATAGTCTATTGGTAAATAGCCCACCCATTTTCACCTACCTCATTCCCATACTGTTTTTATACTGTTTTTTTATTTTTTATTTATTTACTTTTCTGCTCTTTTGCACACCAATATCTCTACCTGTACATGACCATCTGATCATTTATCACTCCAGTGTTAATCTGCAAAATTGTATTATTCGCCTACCTCCTCATGCCTTTTGCACACATTGTATATAGACTGCCCATTTTTTTCTACTGTGTTATTGACTTGTTAATTGTTTACTCCATGTGTAACTCTGTCTTGTCTGTTCACACTGCTATGCTTTATCTTGGCCAGGTCGCAGTTGCAAATGAGAACTTGTTCTCAACTAGCCTACCTGGTTAAATAAAGGTGAAATAAAAAAAATAAAAAAATAAAAATGAATTTATTTGCAAATTATGGTGGAAAATAAGTATTTGGTCAATAATAAAAGTTTATCTCAATACTTTGTTATATATCCTTTGTTGGCAATGACAGAGGTCAAACGTTTTCTGTAAGTCTTCACAAGGTTTTCACACACTGTTGCTTATTTTGGCCCATTCCTCCATGCAGATCTCCTCTAGAGCAGTGATGTTTTGGGGCTGTTGCTGGGCAGCACAGACTTTCAACTCCCTCCAAAGATTTTCTATGGGGTTGAGATCTGGAGACTGCCTAGGCCACTCCAGGACCTTGAAATTCTTCTTACGAAGCCACTCCTTCGTTGCCCGGGCGGTGTGTTTGGGATCATTGTCATGCTGAAAGACCCAGCCACGTTTCATATTCAATGCCCTTGCTGATGGTAGGCTTTGTTACTTTGGTCCCAGCTCTCTGCAGGTCATTCACTAGGTCCCCAGCGTGGTTCTGGGATTTTTGCTCACCGGTCTTGTGATCATTTTGACCCCACGGGGTTAGATCTTGCGTGGAGCCCCAGATCGAGGGAGATTATCAGTGGTTTTGTATGTCTTCCATTTCCTAATAATTGCTCCCACAGTTGATTTCTTCAAACCAAGCTGCTTACCTATTGCAGATTCAGTCTTCCCAGCCTGGTGCAGGTCTACAATTTTGTTTCTGGTGTCCTTTGACAGCTCTTTGGTCTTGGCCATAGTGGAGTTTGGAGTGTGACTGTTTGAGGTTGTGGACAGGTGATTTTATACTGATAACAAGTTCAAACAGGTGCCATTAATACAGGTAACGAGTGGAGGACAGAGGAGCCTCTTAAAGAAGAAGTTACAGGTCTGTGAGGGCCAGATATCTTGCTTGTTTGTAGGCGACCAAATACTTATTTTCCACCATAATTTGCAAATAAAATCATTAAAAATCCTACAATGTTATTTTCTGGATTTTTTCTTCTCTTTTTGTCTGTGATAGTTGAAGTGTACCTATGATGAAAATTACAGGCCTCTCATCTTTTTAAGTGGGAGAACTTGCACAATTGGTGGCTGACTAAATACTTTTTTGCCCCACTGTATCCAATGCAAAAAACATCTACATTTAAATGGTAATAATATTACATTTGCATATATTTCTGTTAATTCCCATATATTCCCATTAATTCCCATATATTCCCATGGAAAGTTTCCACCTCTGAATATTCCCCAAAATGTGAAACCCTACTTAAAACAATAAAAGGCTGCTCTAAAATGTGTAGTTTTGTCACACAATGCCACAGATGCCTCAAGTTTTGAGGGAGCATGCAAAAGGCATTCTGACTTGCAGGAATGTCCACCAGAGCTGTTGCCAGATAATTGAATGTTAATTTCTCTACCATAAACTGCTTCCATCATAGTTTTAAAGAATTTAGCAGTATCCAACCGGCCACACAACCGCAGACCACGTGTAACCATGCCAGCCCAGGATCTCCACATCCGGGTTCTTCACCTGTGAGATCATCTTAGATCAGCCACCAGGTCAGCTGATGAAACTGAGGAGTATTTCTGTCTGTAATAATGCCCTTTTGTGAGGAAAAACTCATTCTGATTAGCTGGCCCTGGCTCCCCAGTGGGCCCCCCATGGCTGCGCCGCCGCCATGTGAAATCCATAGATGAGGGCTTAATTTATTTATTTCAATTGACTGATTTCCTTATATGAACTGCAACTCAGTAAAATCATTGAGTATATATTTTTGTTCAGTATACATATATTTTAGTTGATACGACTATATTCTGATCATCAGAACATTATATCTCTAAAAATTACTATGAGTTCATTTTAGTATACTGTAAATTAACCGTATGCTTTCAGTTGAGCGTACTAGCTCTTTGCCTGTCTACCGGAAGTTGATATTGTTGCTATGCGACCTCTTGCTAGCTAGTTAGCATAACAAATTACTAGTTAGATATTTTACGACTTCGGTTATTTCTTAAATTCAATGTGGAGTGCGATTGTAAATTCAGAGCGTTGTCAGATTGTCCGTTTGTAAATTCATGGTGTACACTGGAGAAGTAGGGTTGATTTGAGCATTCTGACCATACAACTGCAGTCAAGCACCCAAGCTAACATTGGCTTGCTAGCTACTTCCAGACACAAATGAGAGTGACCACCCTGACCATTTTACTCGCCCTAGCAAAGCTGGTTAGGAAGTTATGTTATCCAGAGCGTCGGTGGCTAACTGTGTTGCTGGCAAAAATGTAATTGTGCCTTTGGCAGATGTGTACTGACACCGGCCATATTCAACAGGAGTTGAGCGCTCATAAATTCATTATTCTGCGCTCTAGTACACTCAGATGAGAGTGCCCTGAAATCGGAGTAGATAGTCAGAGCAAATTTATGAACGCACCCGACTATACCATTTAGCTAAACTAAGAGGGAATAATCAAGTCAATAAACGTTGGGTAGTTGGTTAGATAACCCCTAGTTAACATACTGGAAAGTTTGATGTATAAGTGGCGAACTAACATACTGGTAGAGACTGCTGTAATTATATGCTATAAGGACATGCGTAAGGACAGTGTAGCTAACAAATTGTCAGCCAACATAACGTGTAACGTAACTTATTTGAAAAGTCTAGTTTATTACATTGCTCAACATTTTCTTAACATTTGTCATCATCAGTTAAAGTAATGAATTTGCATCTGCTCTCGTGCATATTTTCCATCATCTTCTTCAAATCTGAAAATGACATATAGCCCCTCCTATTTCCTGAAGAATTGCATTATGGGCCCTAAAGTATGGAAATAGTGTCCTCTGCGCGTATACTTCATATTTTGGCGAATTTAGTACGACATCCGGGAACTTTTGTCATAATAACTATATCCATACTATGACCAATAAGCATACTACATACTCCATTCACTCACAAATAGTTCAGTTAGATTGAGTATTCAAACACAGCTCAAGAGTTCCTTCCCAGCTAGAAGTGAACTGTGAAGGCGTTTGCATACCTGTCCAGGCATGGTGAGATCTTGCAGGCATCTGCAATGTAATCTGGCAGGTACACCTCTTTTGATTCTGTTCACCTGCTCAGATGTTACTGACACATGCCAGATCTTGCAAAGCCTGGATAGGTATTTTACATATCAAATAACCACATCGTATGTAATAGCAATCTGCTTCCCGACGGCACAGTAGATGTAGTTGACGCATGCAACATTGAGCAGTGGAAAGAAACCTGTTTTGTGTGGCAGGTTATATACTTTACTAGCTAATTAGCCCAATTGAGCAACTACTCATGCCACAGCAGTGTCATGTCCTGGAGAGTCAATGGACTCTCTTTCTCTAGTTGGCTTCAGAATTTGAATAGCATACATTGAAGATAGCATCACTAGGCTTCGCATTTAGTATTAACGTTACTCTTTGTAGCTACAGTAGTTAGCTAGCTGACCGCTAGTGTGTGGATGGTTCATCATCCTAAAACCGAGTTGATGGATTGATTCCATGATATGCAGCTGGCCACCTGCAGTAGCCATTGAATGAACACTCCGTACGCCAATGTAGTATCACAGTTAATGTCTCCAAATGTGACCAAACAAACACTAATGTGCAATTAGTTGAAGTAGCTAGGTATACAGAGGAGAAAACATCTTACTCTATTGCCAATGCTAACAGTCTCTATTCTTTGTTGTAGGACGCTTTCTTGATTCCGCTCACCCTCACATTTACACGGCTGTGGTTCCAGCATTTCTTGCATATTATCGTAAAGAATATCCTAAAAGTGACTCGTCGTTTCTTCCTTAAATGGCAATGTCTCCGTTTCAATATGCAATAGTCGCGTGTTTGTTGTCATCAACTGACATTATCAAATCAAAACATTGAAAGTGAAAGCAAGCATGCTGTCAAAAAACATATCCGGTGTTTAAAGCGATCGTTTCCGGTATGACGTCAAGTTCAAGTTTTTCATTTTTCTCTCTCCGAATGTGTTTTTTTGCACCTATTGGATACGTTCGTATAAGGATTCTGTCTGGTACAATGTATGTAAAATATGTTGCAATATGAAACAGCTCAAAATATATTTTGGACGCTGCCAGGTACATTTAACTAGATCATAATAATACGGAATCAAGTAGGACTCCATCTCCCATAGTCCTCGAGACTTGCAAATACTGTAATGGAGATCCCCAGCAGTCGTATGACATGAAGTTCTTCACCTTAATAAAACCAGAGGACGTAGCTACATCCCCAGCATGATTGGTATGTGAGAAAGTTGTAGTGAGTCTTGTCAGTTCTATGTTATTTTGTGAATAACAGCATTTCCACGAACCCGTGATGCCTTGTGCATGAGATAGTTGTTTTTGTGCCTGGCTTGCTACTGGTCAGTTGACAATATAACAAGCTGCTGTTTTGTACAATAGCCCATATGTGTGTACACGAGAGTTGCATTCATCCTTACAAGATGTACTATCACCTTGCTGGATTATAATTTTATAAGGTGAACAGCTCTACTACATGTTCACGTGAACATGCAGCTGACACTGTCAAATCCACGCCATGTGCCAGCCAATGACAGATGCATTGTAGCCAGATGTTCTGGGCCAGGTTTTTTGATGGTGTTTGAGTGACAGCACACCATGAATTAACTACTATCTGGCAACATGTTTAATACTTTAATCTTCCTTTTATTCCTATCAATACAAGGTCAAGTATAGGACAAAGATGATATATTTTCAGTGTGTTCAGATTTCTGCAAAAGGTCTAAGTCTATACCTGTTGCTAAGTTATTAAAATGGTGTCACTCAGTTGCCTATTATTTTCAAACACTTTGTTTGGAGGGCCAGAAGGTGTTTCTTCGGTCGATTTCTAAGGTTTAGTTTGACTGACACTTCTACTCCTAGAATATGAAGGAAGACTGTTGTCATCTCGGAGCAAACAGAAAATCGAGAGATGCTCTCAAGAAATGTCTCGGATAAACTTCGCTAAACCTGAAGGCAAGAGCAACATTAATCTGAGGTATATCTCCAGAGAATGAAATAGCCTTTCCACCCTCTTGAATTGTCCGATTTTGAGAAGCTCGGGAGTGAAAGTCTGAGGAAGACGGATTGATTGTGTCTTGAGTCTCCGGCCCATCAACTCTGAGACTGTCTCAGGCTCACATATCCCCAGGAGATGGGGTTTGGTTTGAGCTGGCTGAATGGTGCTCGTCTAGTAATAAGTTGCACTAGGCCTATAGAGGGAAGGGGATGAGAGGGAGTGTTGAAGGGAGGGAAAAGTCATCATCCAGGAAATCTGAAGGGCCAATATTTCTCTCATGTTGATGATCGCGCACGCCGGGGCCCCAGAACTAGGTATATCACAAGAAAACAGACCTTTATTAATGGGAATGTCATTATATTCATGTGAAACAGGTATTTTTAAATCACCTTGATAATACAGCAAGTTGTAATTATAGCTGAGTCTGCATTAGGAAGATATAATCTTGCTCATATGATATTAAAATGCAAATGACTGAATTTATGTGTATATATAGTCTAGGCATAAACAACATGTCCCATGTGGCTCAGTTGGCAGAGCATGGCATTTGCAACGCCAGGAGTGTGGGTTTGATTACCACGGGGGGACCAGTACAAAGAAGTTTGAACATTTATGCACTCACTACTCTAAGTGGCTCTGGATAAGAGCGTCTGCTAAACGACTAAAGTGTAAAAATGTAAACAACACAGGAGAGGGGAATCAAACACACCTGGACTACCTGCCTTGTGAATTGTCAAATCCTTACCAATTGCCGTAGGCTATGTCTTTTCTAGCGGAGCAAGACTGTGTGGCAGTAGGTATTGAGTCTGAGCGGTGCTACTCCAAGGGGCCAGAGAAGTCTGCGATAGAGGCTGAGGAGAGCGAGAGGGAGAGACGCCAGTGTACTCCTGGGACAGGCGAGAGAGGGGTCAGGATTATTTACTCGCTCTGTTTGGAGACCAAGGAGAGAATAAATTGCTATTGATTTTTGGATTGTTGCAGCTAAGTATCTTTCCTGCCTTTGCATTGACTCCAGGCCAAGAATAATTTTATTTTAATATGTATCCACATTCGCTTTCTGCGTTTCTCATGTGATTCCATTGCAGTGGTGTGTTGTCATTTCCTTCACGTTGAGTTCAGCAGTCTTGTGAACGTAGGCCTTTGCCAAAGAGTGTACACTAGAGTGTGGCAGGTTAGAGTTTCCAGTGGAGAAGGAGTGAATGTGTGGGTTTTAGACAGACTAATTATGACTACAGACTAGTTAACTCAGCCATGACAAGCTAGACTCCCACTGATTCAAATCAAAGTTAATCAGCTGCACACGCAGTTTAGCAGATATTATAACGGGTGCAGCAAAACGCTTATGTTACTTGTTCCTAGCAATGCAGTAAAATGCTTATGTTACTTGTTCCTAGCAATGCAGTAAAATGCTTATGTTACTTGTTCCTAGCAGTGCAGTAAAATGCTTATGTTACTTGTTCCTAGCAATGCAGTAAAATGCTTATGTTACTTGTTCCTAGCAATGCAGTAAAATGCTTATGATACTTGTTCCTAGCAATGCAGTAAAATGCTTATGATACTTGTTCCTAGCAATGCAGTAAAATGCTTATGTTACTTGTTCCTAGCAATGCAGTAAAATGCTTATGTTACTTGTTCCTAGCAATGCAGTAAAATTGGAAAAAAAAAAGTGTCATGTCAAACAATATCAATGACTTGACAGCCCTCGACCCAAACAAACTGCACATGGTAGATCATAAGCTGTGTTGTAGCCCTGAACTTGTATAATCTTTGGGGCCATGGAATGACTGGGTAGAAATTTGCCTACTTTAACATATGTTTAATCATATTATCTGGATAGGTGTATGATAATGAGTGGGTGAAAGGGCATCTTTCGTCAAAGATCCAAGGCATATCAAACATGCAGCATGTCCTTCCTCAAAAATGAATGTTATGCCCCTTTTGTTAAAAGTCCTAATTGTGTATTTCATTCCATGACCCCCATGGTTGGTTGGGAGTAAAACAAAACACTAGTGACACAAAGGCAACGGCTTTTGGAGAAAATATGTGGAGTTTCAAATGGCGTCCGTTATAACCACACATTTACATTCAATAGGTCTTTTAGCGCTTTATCTGAATTCCGATGTGTTTTTATTCCCATTTCCCGTTTAATGCTTTCACTGGAGGCACAGAGGAAGAGGATCTTGAGAAATCTGGGCATCAGTGTGTGATGGCAGAAAGGAAATTGGTGTGTCAATCACAAGTTTTCATATCTCCAAAGCTGGCTGTCATGAAAAGGAGGCAGCAAGAGAGAAATGATTGAAAGAAATGGATTGAGAGAGCAGGAGGGAGAGAAGGAGCAAGCGGTACAGAGAAAAATGAGCAGAAGTGGTCAGAAAGGGACAGTTACTCTGATAGGGCTGACGCAGTGTTAGTGCCTAATTGCCTCTGGAAAAGATAGAAGCCTCTCGGAAATCCAAGAGGATAATGACTGTATTACTGTCAATCAATGTTGAATGCGAGGTAAATACACAGTCACCAGGCTGAAGGGAAGAGGGATTACTGAACCACTACACACAGAAACCCAAATCCTCAATGGATTTCAATGGGTTCGTATCACCCCTTGTCTTTGCCAGGTCCTGGTATTGCCCCACTGAGATGATGCCAAGGTCACCTTGGTGGGGTGTGGAGGGACGGTGAGGAGAGTCTCATGACAGAGCTTTGTGTGTAGTTTTGTGCGTTGCTCCAGGAGTCTAGGTCATTGTAGTTCAATTGTTGATTTTCTGCCTCAAGCACAAAAACATACAGCACATCCCCAGAGGACATGCTCTCTCATAATGTGTGTGTGTGTGTGTGTGTGTGTGTGCAAGCCAGTTCCTGATCTAGAGTCCTTTTACTGTTGGGGACTCCAGTCCTTTTCCTCTAAGCACATCTCTCTTTGAGTCATTTTCCCTGAATCAATGCTTTATTGTTTAGTCAATGATTAGACCCCGAATGATTTAAAGCGTCAGTGCCGCTGGCGAATGAATGGCCACCTGAAACGCAACCGGTGCCTTTCACCGAACGCCGCAGTTTCTAATGAAAAGCCGCAGATGGGGTCTGGGAAAACAAATTCTGGCTGAAATTGGAATTGGTTACAGTGGCTCTCATGCAAATATGTACCGCCAGCAGCCACAGCGCTAATAACAGGGAAGTGGCAAGGGCGCAGGTGAGATGGCTGCCACGGAGAAATGAAATGGAGATGGAAGGAGGAGAGGGGAAATGGGGGAGGCAGGCAATATGGATCTGAAAGATCAGGGGAATGAGTAGGAACACCTGGCCTTTTGCTGATACCCCTGGGCTTCTATCCAGCTAATATAGTACAGCCTACCTTTTCAGTACGCACTCTGCCTCTCTGAGTTGTTCAGGGGTTTCAGTGGAGTGTTCACAGACCAGAGAAGTGCTTTTATCTGCAGTTTTGTTTCAGAATTACATTGATTGATGAAGGGTCAATGTGCACTTGTTCTCTACATGGCTTGTTATCTGGACAATATTCTGATTGTCATCGACCTCAACAACATATCTGGATGATCAATATGGAGAACGTGACTTTGCTCTACCTTAGCGACTCTGTCTACCTCTCTGACAGAGCCCAGCCATGTGTACATGCGTTTGTCGCTCTGCCCCACTTGAGGTGCTGCAGGTGGCAGACGCAGGCTAATTACCATTGTTAATGACTTCCCTCTGTCTCTGTCCCCGTCAGATGGAGCTATGACAGGCAGCTTGGCAGAGCCAGACGGCACAGTCGAAGCAAATACAGCAACAGAGGGCTCACATAAGAACTTGTTACATTTGTTATTAGAGGAAATTCTTCTAAACATCAATTGTTATCATATTGTCATTGAATTTGCCAAGTACAGTTTCTATCATTACTGATATCTGCTGATGAAAATAACCTAGAAATCATTTTTTATTGTATCATTTCTTTGCATTTTCTGTTCCTGTTGTGGTAGACCCACAGAACACACCAAGCAATATTAGCTTCTTCATCTTTGTGCTATTGGTAGAACGTGACACTGCTTGCCTAGTGAGGTAATGCAGCCAGCCAGTGTTCCAATAAACCAGCAGACGTACAGTACTATCACACCATATCTGTCCCAAATAGCTACACCTCTGCTCACTGTGTATACACAGACCCAATACAGCTTCGCTGCAGTCTTATCTCCAGGCAGACTTATTTATCTCCATCCCTTGGTATTGTATGGGGATGTAGTCTGGCCACATCTTGCAATGGGGGGGATAGTGGTATTCCTGAAGGCTCCATTCTGCAGACATGGCCGCTTCCTCCAAATGTAATAAGCGAGGACAGATGGAGGGAGGGGGGGGGGGTTATTTCCTGGCTTTCATGCACCGGGGTCGGGTTTGCGGTGGGGGCGGCTGATGAACGGGTGCTGCGCTCCAGAATCCACCCAACCGTTGATCTAAGAGAGAATCCTCCAGTGGACAGTCACCTGGCACTGGCCCCATAGCTGCTGCTAGCCTCCACGATGGATAGCCTGGTCCTGAACCGGGCTCATCGTACAGTACCGTACAGCATCGCTCCACAGCACCCGTCACACATGACCAAATGCTGCACCTGACTGTACCAGCTATCAGGATAAGGCTCAAGAAAGGAGGGAGGTGGAGGGAGAAAACCTCTTAGCCCCAGTGTTGGATGGGAATTTGTTCTCTTAATTGCTCAAAGTGAGTTCTGGAATTGAGGAATCCATCTTCTTTATAGTTATGTGCGGGGGAAATTCGGACCTATGGGGTTGGCAGTATTTTACGGCGGTTTTGCCAGGGCCATTTGGGTGCTTTATCCCTAATCAATAGGAAGAAGAAAGTAGTGACGTGGTCAGTGCACTCGTAAAGGAGACAGGTGGCTCAGCCAAGCCCTCTGATAGCATTGCATTAGCGTCTGGAGAGCCTAACAGGGCCCCTTTGGGAAACTGCACTGGGTTTAACTCCCTGGAGCGATCAAGTCCTGGGCTGCTGTCATTAGGATGAAGGGAGTCCTTTTACAGAGACATTTTCAACTCCCTGCCTTCTCCACGTAGCAGCTTTACTCTCCCTCTTCCTCCCTCTTCAGCCTTCCCCCTCCCAATCGATCTCTCCCTCTCCTCTCACATCATCTCTCCTCTCACCTCCCTCCTGCATTAAAGAGTCCCCAGACCCATTTCCCTCCGATGCAGCAGTTGAGAGTTGAGCCAATCTGTCTTCATATTTCTGCCTGTGTGCGGTCCGTATTGATCTGGCCGCCTGCCACTCCGCCCAGACACAAAGCATTGGCTGGCCGTGATACCCTCCCTGCCCCGCTCCTGCCCCCTTGGTCTGAGTGACATCGCATCTCTCTGCCTCTCTCTTTTTGAATTACTGTCATGGGACATTAACAGTAAATAACACACATTTCGTTATGCATAGAGTGGTTTTGACAGTTGGATTTTTCTCCAGTCTAGAGTGTCTCGCCATCTCTTTCTCTCTCTTCTTATTTTGTGAAAATGCCTGTTTTGGGAATGGAAGTATTGGTGTTCTTCTCTGTGCATTCCAGCCAGGTTTGTGGAACTATGTTGTGAGTTGTTAGCCTTCCAGTGAGCTCTCTGCTTGGTAATCCAGCCTGGTGGAGGTGGTGCTACATGATTGCATTCTGTCACTCTTCCTCCCCAGACTGAGAACTCGGGTAACCTGTGCACGTTATGGCCCCATCACCAAAACTGACGGCTTCTGTGATGGAACATGACAAAGGAGGAATTTACTCATTTGTTATCCACTTGGATTGGGATGCAAAACAACGAGAGACATTATGGAAATCTCAGTGACGGGACAAATTAGAATCAGCCCTTCTCCTCATTCACTTTGGGCCATAGCTCGGACTGGATTGGCTGTAGTGCTGCCAGAGATCAGTCACCCGAGAGACGGTTGTGTCATAGTGGTCATTGTTGATGTTGCTCTGACTTGAGGTACTGTAGTCTCTTCTGTGTAGATAAATCAGGTATGTGATGTGATGTAGCATGGGTTCAAACGGATAGCGTAATGGTGTCTGTCCACTTTCTTGTTACAATCTCAGAAGGTTTTGTAGTATATTTGTCTCAGAATAATGTTGCAGAAACACTTCTAAAGGGAATGTCGCACATTGGCAACAAGCAATCACCTAACTGAGTCAACTCCTTAAGCACCAAATGGAAGAATACCTTTTTATTTCTCCTCCTTAAATCTAAAACTAAAACGATCTAAATTCCTGTAATAACTATGATTAATTCTGCGTTCCCATGACTACTCCACACTGTGTATGTGTTAGTGTGTGTACAAGATGTTTCTGTGTATGCTTAGCTTACGTGTATGTGTCAGTGGGTGTATTCAATGTGTGGGTAATTCTGCTGTAACGGAATTATGCTGAGACTCAGGTTTTTCACTTTAAAATGTATGCCAAACTAGACCCATTGATTTCAAAGTTGAACAACTCTACATTTACATTTACATTTAAGTCATTTAGCAGATGCTCTTATCCAGAGCGACTTACAAATTGGTGCAATCACCTTATGACATCCAGTGGAACAGCCACTGTACAATAGTGCATCTAAATCTTTTAAGGGGGGGTGAGAAGGATTACTTTATCCTATCCTAGGTATTCCTTAAAGAGGTGGGGTTTCAGGTGTCTCCGGAAGGTGGTGATTGACTCCGCTGTCCTGGCGTCGTGAGGGAGTTTGTTCCACCATTGCGGGGCCAGAGCAGCGAACAGTTTTGACTGGGCTGAGCGGGAACTGTACTTCCTCAGTGGTAGGGAGGCGAGCAGGCCAGAGGTGGATGAACGCAGTGCCCTTGTTTGGGTGTAGGGCCTGATCAGAGCCTGGAGGTACTGAGGTGCCGTTCCCCTCACAGCTCCGTAGGCAAGCACCATGGTCTTGTAGCGGATGCGAGCTTCAACTGGAAGCCAGTGGAGAGAGCGGAGGAGCGGGGTGACGTGAGAGAACTTGGGAAGGTTGAACACCAGACGGGCTGCGGCGTTCTGGATGAGTTGTAGGGGTTTAATGGCACAGGCAGGGAGCCCAGCCAACAGCGAGTTGCAGTAATCCAGACGGGAGATGACAAGTGCCTGGATTAGGACCTGTGCCGCTTCCTGTGTGAGGCAGGGTCGTACTCTGCGGATGTTGTAGAGCATGAACCTACAGGAATGGGCCACCGCCTTGATGTTATTTGAGAACGACAGGGTGTTGTCCAGGATCACGCCAAGGTTCTTAGCGCTCTGGGAGGAGGACACAATGGAGTTGTCAACCGTGATGGCGAGATCATGGAACGGGCAGTCCTTCCCCGGGAGGAAGAGCAGCTCCGTCTTGCCGAGGATCAGCTTGAGGTGGTGATCTGTCATCCACACTGATATATCTGCCAGACATGCAGAGATGCGATTCGCCACCTGGTAGGAGCGACCTATATAAACTCTATGCACACGGACTTCTTTTAACAATTTTCACAGAACATTTGACATAAATACATTTACAGGAAGAACTATGCAGATACAAAGTTTGGTGACAGAATACAATTGAGGGACATTTGACCATAATCAATGTTATCAAACTTTGCACCTGCACAGTTGTTCCTGTAAATGTGTTTATGTCAAATCTTCTGTTTTTGTTTGGCATACAGTACCATTGTAGAATAAAAAAGTTTGGACACACCTAATTATTCAAGGGTTTTTATTTTCTACATTTTCTACTAGAATAATAGGGAATATATCAAAACTATGAAATGGCACATATGGAATCATGTAGTAACCAAAAAAGTGTTAAAGAAATCAAAATATATTTTAGATTCTTCAAAGTAGCCACCCTTTGCCTTGAGGACAGCTTTGCACACTCTTTGCATTCTCTGCATTTCAATTAACAGGTGTGCCTTGTTAAAAGTTCATTTGTGGAATTTCTTTCCTTCTTAATGCGTTTCGGCCAATCACTTGTGTTGTGACAAGGTAGGGGTTGTATACAGAAGATAGACTTAAGTGCATATTATGGAAAGAACAGCTCAAATATGAAAAGAGAAACTACAGTCCATTACTTTAAGACATGAAGGTCAGTCAATCCGGAAAATGTCAAGAACTTTGAACATTTCTTCAAGTGCAGTCGCAAAAACCATCAAGCACTATGATGAAACTGGCTCTCATGAGGACCGCCACAAGACAGGAAGACCCAGAGTTACTTCTGTTGCAGAGGATAAGTTCATTAGAGTTACCAGCCTCAGAAATTGCAGCCCAAATAAGAGTTCAAGCAAGTAACAGACACATCTCAACTGTTCAGAGGAGACTGCGTGAATCAGGCCTTCATGGTTGAATTGCTGCAAGGAAACCACTACTAAAGGACACCATTAAGAAGTGGACATTAGACCGGTGTAAATCTGTACTTTGGTCTGATGAGTCCAAATTTGAGATTTGTTTCCAACCACCATGTCTTTGTGGGATATATAGTAGCTGAACGGAGGATCTCCGCATGTGTGGTTCCCACCGTGAAGCATGGAGGAGGTGGTGTTGTGGGTGCTTTGCTGGTGACACTGTCTGTGATTTACTTAGAATTCAAGGCACAATTAACCAGCATGGCTACCACAGCATTCTGCAGCGATACGCCATCCTATCTGGTTTGCGCTTAGTGGAACTACCATTTGTTTTTCAACAGGACAATGACCCAAAACACACATTCAAGCTGTATAAGGGCTATTTGACCAAGGAGAGTGATGGAGTGCTGCATCAGATGACCTCGCCTCCAGTCATCTGACCTCAATTCAGAAGGTTTGGGATGAGTTGGACTGCAGAGTGAAAGACAAGCAGCCAACAAGTGCTGAGCATATGTGGGAACTCCTTAAAGACTGCTGGAAAAGCATGCCTCATGAAGCTGGTTGAGAGAATGCCATGACTGTGCAAAGCTGTCAAGGCAAAGGGTGGTTACTTTGAAGAATCTCAAATATATATGTGTCATTTCATAGTTTTGATGTCTTCACTATTATTCTACAATGTAGAAAATAGTCTAAATAAAGAAAAAGCCTTGAATGAGTAGGTGTGTGCAAACTTTTGACTGGTACTGTACATTTTTTAAGTGAAAAATCGGACACTCAACGTAATTTCGTTATCGTGGAATTGCCTATGTGTGTATGCTTAGTCTATATGCTTTTGTGTGTGTGTGCTCACTTGTCTATTCACCTCGCATCATTATGTATTCCTTCAACCACACACATACAAACACACACAACATACACACTTACACCTGGATTGTGTGTTGTAGTAGAGTAGTGTGAGGGCACCGTGTTGTAAAATGGTTTTTTAATGTTTAAAAATTATATTATTATGTATATTACTGCCTTCATTTTTACTGTGCCCCAGTAAGAGTGGGGATCCATAATAAATACATATCAAAACCAGTGTGTGTTTAAACATGCCTAAGTAGTCTACACATCTCCATTGGCTCATAATTTCCAATTTGATTGCAGACATTTCCCCGATCAGCCATTTTACAGTCCTGAATGTATCTCCTTGCCTCCAGGGGCTCTGAAAAGGTTGACTCATTTCAATTAAAATAATAAATAGAAATGATAGCAGGAAAGAATACCTTTGCTCCAAATCTCACTCATCTTAATGAAGGGTTCGGGGATTTTGATATTGGCTTAGCCGGCTGAATTTTAAAATCCTGTTTCTTTGTTTTCTCCTGTCTATCATCTGTTCTCCCTGATTCCCGTTATTTCTCCTCATGTCCTCTCTTGTTCTCTCTCCTCTGGACCCACTTTCCCTCTCTTTCTTCTCCACTTCCACTGTCTGTCCACCTCCTCTTCTGTGTTAAGGTCCCCTATGTCTAGCCTATCGCCTTTTTATTCTCTTCTCCGCTCTCTGACCCCTTAGGCCTCTTGTCTCATTCTCTTTTTGCCTCTTTTGACACACAAGCATCTCTTTTTCTCTCTCCTCTCTCTCTCTCTTTCTTTCTCTCTCTCATTCTCAAGCTTCATTCTCTGTTTATTGTTCACTATTGTCTCTGAGTTATCTCACCAGTCTCTCCTCTCTCTGTCTCTCCAGTGTATGTAAGGTTTAACTCCAGCCATGGCTTCCCAGTGGAGCTAGAGGAGGGGGCCAGCATCGCAGTGCTGAAGGAGAAGGTGGGGAGGCTGCAGGGGGTACAGCCGGAGCAGCTGAGAGTCATCTTTGCTGGCAGAGAGCTGCTCAGCGACTGCACCCTCCAGGTAAGGCCATCATTCTCCCATTTCACTCGACCCTGTCTTTTTTTGACTGTGCTGTGTGTGTGTGTGTGTGTGTGTGTGTGTGTGTGTGTGTGTGTGTGTGTGTGTGGTTGTCTGTATAGCAATTAGTGGTAGGGTGTGTCTTTTTGTTTACTCATGCCCTAATTTCCCCACCACACGCTTACACATGGGTGCACACACTCACACCTTCACTCTCAGCATTCTCTACACAGTGTTTCCGGTGAAGGCTAGAAGCCTGGAATTCTCTCCCCATCCTGACTCTCAACAGTGTAAACAGAGCCTGGGGATCCCGTGAACTTTAGTCCACAGTGCTTCATTAAGTTTGACTATCTTAATTATGCATCAAAACAGTCAGGATCACAGGGAGCGGCTGGGGAGCCAGGCACACACACTCCCCACTCTGACTCCCGACTGTGTCTCTCCAGTCAGTTCTGCTGTCTCTGCACATTTTATACCTGAGCTCCATTTCCCCCTGATAGATTGCTCCTGAGGCTGGAGTAAGTGTGGGTCTCAGCTTTTGATGGTGGTGCTAGCACAGTGGGGGCGTAGCGTTGTGACTCGACTCTGCCCCCTAGAGTATAATTGAGACACTGTGTGTTTGTCAGCCTGTGTACAGAATGGCTTTGTCTGTCCCCAAGGGTTTGGGGCGAATAAAGGGCCTCAAAGCATTGAGTGAAGCATGAGGGCACAAAGTTATTGAGAATGACGTGGAGACGCACCCATCACTCTCTCATTGGTTGTGTCTGGACTAATGATTCATGTGTTTCAGTTGACATGAAGGCGACTAGTGTGTGTGTTTACTGTACATCATTCAGCAGACACGAAGATGACCCTTTCTGTGCGTGTTTCCAGTTTTGGCTCTAGGTGTATGCTTACTTTCTCAGTCATTTATATTGGTTGAATTTTGAAATACATTTGTGAAGCGAGAATACCATTCATAGCAAATAACTGAGGGCAAGGAATGGATCAGTTTTTGCACTCAAGCTCGGTTGAAATAGCAAAATGTTCTCAGTTTGATGCTTTGATCAATAAATCCCTAATGTGCTCGCTGATTTACTCACCTTCTTCTTGAGTAATGATGCTAGATTATTTTACTGGTGCTTATTAAGATGTGCTTTTAAATGATAATGATGATAAGTAAGCCTATACAGAATATATCCATACACACACACACACACACACACACACACACACACACACACACACACAGTATAAGAGCAAGTGAGAACACCTAGTCCTTAACATCTTCAACTGGCACCAGATATGAAACCATTCCAGCACTAAATCCTTCCTTTTTGTTCTGCTTGGCCTGGGCCTGATTTCCCAAAAGCAATTTAAGGCTACATTCATTGTTAATACCTTCTTAGGAGCATCGTTAAGTCTCTGAGCTGTTTCCCAAAAACCATCGTTATTAACGTTGCACTTGGAAACGCTCGTGATCTAACGCCTGCCTCTGACCACTCGTAGAACAGCTAACATGCTGACCACACCGCTCACGTTACAAAATAAATGTACACATACAGTACCAGTCAAGTTTGGACACACCTAATCTTTGGATAGAAAGTCGACTACAAATACAAAATGGCCAATGTCTTTGCAATTCATACAAACAAGCTACATATAAACATGCTTCAAATGAAAACTGAGATGACTCCATTGAAATATAAACATATTTAAATACATTTCATGTTCAATCGAGTTCTATTTTGCTGCTTCTAGGCTACTGTCTGTAATGTGTCTCAATATACACTGCTCAAAAAAATAAAGGGAACACTAAAACAACACAATGTAACTCCAAGTCAATCACACTTCTGTGAAATCAAACTGTCCACTTAGGAAGCAACACTGATTTGACAATACATTTCACATACTGTTGTGCAAATGGAATAGACAACAGGTGGAAATTATAGGCAATTAGCAAGACACCCCCAATAAAGGAGTGATTCTGCAGGTGAGGACCACAGACCACTTCTCAGTTCCTACGCTTCCTGGCTGGCTGATGTTTTGGTCACTTTTGAATGCTGGCGGTGCTTTCACTCTAGTGGTAGCATGAGACGGAGTCTACAACCTACACAAGTGGCTCAGGTAGTGCAGCTCATCTAGGATGGCAAATCAATGCGAGCTGTGGCAAGAAGGTTTGCTGTGTCTGTCAGCGTAGTGTCCAGAGCATGGAGGCGCTACCAGGAGACAGGCCAGTACATCAGGAGATGTGGAGGAGGCCGTAGGAGGGCAACAACCCAGCAGCAGGACCGCTACCTCCACCTTTGTGCAAGGAGGAGCAGGAGGAGCACTGCCAGAGCCCTGCAAAATGACCTCCAGCAGGCCACAAATGTGCATGTGTCTGCCCCAACGGTCAGAAACAGAATCCATGAGGGTGGTATGAGGGCCCGACGTCCACAGGTGGGGGTTGTGCTTACAGCCCAACACCGTGCAGGACGTTTTTCATTTGCCAGAGAACACCAAGATTGGCAAATTCGCCACTGGCGCCCTGTGCTCTTCACAGATGAAATCAGGTTCACACTGAGCACATGTGACACGTGACAGTCTGGAGACGCCGTGGAGAACGTTCTGCTGCCTGCAACATCCTCCAGCATGACCGATTTGGCGGTGGGTCAGTCATGGTGTGGGGCCCTCCATGTGCTCGCCAGAGGTAGCCTGATTGCCGTTAGGTACCGAGAGGAGATCCTCAGACCCCTTGTGAGACCATATGCTGGTGCGGTTGGCCCTGGGTTCCTCCTAATGCAAGACAATGCTAGACCTCATGTAGCTGGAGTGTGTCAGCAGTTCCTGCAAGAGGAAGGCATTGATGGACTGGCCCGCCCGTTCCCCAGACCTGAATCCAATTGAGCACATCTGGGACATCATGTCTCGCTCCATCCACCAACGCCACGTTGCACCACAGACTGTCCAGGAGTTGGCGGATGCTTTAGTCCATGTCTCTGAGGAGATCCCTCAGGAGACCATCCGCCACCTCATCAGGAGCATGCCCAGGCGTTGTAGGGATGTCATATAGGCACGTGGAGGCCACACACACTACTGAGCCTCATTTTGACTTGTTTTAAGGACATTACATCAAAGTTGGATCAGCCTGTAGTGTGGTTTTCCACTTTAATTTTGAGTGTGACTCCAAATCCAGACCTCCATGGGTTGATAAATTTGATTTTTGTGTGATTTTGTTGTCAGCACATTCAACTATGTAAAGAAAAAAATATTTAATAAGAATATTTCATTCATTCAGATCTAGGATGTTATTTTAGTGTTCCCTTTATTTTTTTGGAGCAGCGTATTTAATGATGTGTAGCCTAACATGTGCTCAGTGGTGTGCCAAATCAATAATTTAATACATTTTTATAGGGTAAGCATTCAAATAAGCCACCTTAATATTTGCAGCAGTAGGCCTAAGTGGTAATATCGCTCTAGGCGCTGCGCAGTCGTCAGTATTGTGTAAAAATGTACTAAATAAAATAAAAGTAGCACAATAAAATAACAATAATGAGGCTATATACAGCGGTACCGGTAGCGAGTCAATGTGCGGGGGCACCTGTTAGTCGAGGTCATTATTAATTGTTCAGTATTCTTATAGCTTGTGGGAAGAAGCTGTTAAGGAGCCTTTTGGTCCTACACTTGGCGCTCCGGTACCACTTGCCGTGCAGTAGCAGAGAAAACAGTCTATGACTTGGGTGACTGTAGTCTTTTACAATTTTTTAGGGCCTTCCTCTGACACCACCTAGTATATAGGTCCTGGGTGTCAGGAAGCTTGGCCCCAGTGACGTACTGGGCCGTACGCACTACCCTCTTACGGACAGATGCCGAGCAGTTGCCATACCAGGCGATGATGCAAACGATCAGGATGCTCTCGATGGTGCAGCTGTAGGAATTTTCGAGGATCTGGGGACCCATGCCAAATCTTTTCACTGTCCTGAGGGGGAAAAGGTGTGGTCGTGCCATCTTCACGACTGTCTTGGTGTGTTTGGACCTTGATAGTACGTTGGTGATGTGGACACCAAGGAACTTGAAGCTCTCAACCTGCTCCAATGCAGCCCTGTCAATATTAATGGAGACCTGTTCGGACCCTTCTTTTCCTGTAGTCCATGATCATCTCCTTTGTCTTGCTCACATTGAGGGAGAAGTGTTGTCCTGACACCACACTGCCAGGTCTCTGACCTCCTCCCTATATTTTGTCTCATCATTGTCGGTGATCAGGCCTACCACTGTTGTGTCATCAGCAAACTTAATGATTGTGTTGGAGTCGTGCTTGGCCACGCAGTCGTGGGTGAACAGGGAGTACAGGAGGGGACTAAGTATGCACCCTTGAGGGGGGCGACAGATGTTGAGGATCAGCGTGGCAAATGTGTTGTTGCCTACTCTTACCACCTGGGGGCGGCCCATCAGGAAGTTCAGGATCCAGTTGCAGAGGGAGGAGTTTAGTCCCAGGGTCCTTAGCTTAGTTATGAGTTTTGTGGGCACTATGGTGTTGAACGCCGAGCTGTAGTCAATGAACGGCATTCTCACATAGGTGTGTGTTCCTTTTGTCCAAGTGGGAAATGGTAGTGTGGAGTGCGATTGAGATTGCGTCATCTGTGGATTTGTTGGGGCGGTATGCGAATTGGAGTGGGTCTAGGGTTTCCAGGATGATGGTGTTGATGTGAGCCATGACCAGCCTTTCACAGTGCCAGGCCTCTAGGCTCAGACAAGTCGCTAGTCACTGGTGTTTAACTGCCACAGTCTGAGATGTGTGCCTCTGACATTTTGTAGTGACGAGAGGAGCGTTCACTGTTATGTGCTCTATTAGCTTTCTCATCCCCGAGGGAGTGCCATCTCTCTCACTTCCTTCTACTCCTCTCGCTCTCTCGCGCTCCCTTCCAGTAGCCTACAAGTTCCTCTCTTATTCTCCCTTCCACGTCGCCCTTCCTCCCCCTCTCTTTTTCTTTGTTATCCCTCCTGCTCCATCCCTTCCTTTTACTCATAAATGACACGGCCTAAATTACAACATGTCAGATTTATCTTAATCATTAGGCCTGCTAGGTGTGGTCTCAAATCACATTTTATTGGTCACATACACATGGTTAGCAGATGTTAATGCGAGAGTAGCGAAATGCTTGTGCTTCTAGTTCCGACCGTGCAGTAATATCTAACAAGTAATCTAACAATTTCACAACAACTACCTTATACACACAAGTGTAAAGGAATGAATAAGAATATGTACATATAAATATATGGATGAGCGATGGCCGAACGGCATAGGTAAGATGCAGTAGATGGTATAGAGTACAGTATATACCCTACATTACTCATCTCATATGTATGTAAACATTATGTAAAGTGGCATTGTTTAAAGTGACAAGTGGTACATTTATTACATCCAATTTTTACTTATTAAAGTGACTAGAGATTTGAGTTAGTATGTTGGCAGCAGCCACACAATGTTAGTGATGGCTGTTTAACAGTCTGATGTCCTTGAGATAGAAGCTGTTTTTCAGTTTCTCGGTCCCAGCTTTGATGCACCTGTACTGACCTCGCCTTCTGGATGATAGTGGGGTGAACAGGCAGTTCAGTTGAATGTGCATCTGTAAAAGTTTGTGAGTGTTTTTGGTGACAAGCCAAATATCTTCAGCCTCCTGAGGTTGAAGAGGCGCTGTTGCATGTCTGATGTCTGATGTACAGGTACTCTAAGGAGTGAGTCCCCACCTCATACAAGACAAGTTGATTCCGTCATCCAATCTCCTTGTCCTTGAGTTGCCACTTTGTTCAACCATATAATAAGACAAGGAGCTCTATCCTGCTAATTGCAGTGAAACAATCGGCGCAGACACGGTTTCTTTTTGCAGAGTGGCGCTGAGCTTTTTCACTGTAGAGAATGAGCTGCACAGGGAGTTGGTAGTCTCAGCCCACATTATTCACAGTCTTCACAGGATTTCAGGTGCTTTGCTCAGCCTTTCACAAATATTTGTCTGCATGCTAGGGACTGAGCCACTAAAGACTCCTGTATCTTTCACTTTGCGGCCTTGAATGGTTTAGTGTTACTTGTTTGATATTGTGCGACATTGCTCAAGTGACTCCTACCTCTATCCAGGGGAAACAGTCAGTTTAGTTCAATTCACCTCACTTCAATGAACTTTATTAATTCCCAATGGGCCGATGTTGCTGTGCAGAAAAAGCATATTACAGCAGACGTTTTTCCCAAAATGACTTGATCTATAATGCAATTATTGATGATGTTGTCGAAACCACCTTCATGAGTCATGGGGCAATTCACAGGTCCTTTGCAGATTGTCCATTAAAATAGTGGTTACAGACTTGTTGGTCTGGCCCTCCTATGAGCAGAGGATGAGTGTGGAAAGGTCACAAGCATGCAACATGAATACACTCATGCTCCCTGGGCCTCTGATGCCTCCAATTAGTGTCTGGGAGAGGAATCAGCCGCTAGGAGACCTTCTTTAAACACCTGTGGGGAGCACAGATGTACTTACGCTGACGATGCTAAATTTGTTGTGTGTTGCGGTTATTGGAAAGGATATTTAGTTTTCAATGTCAGTCAATTGTGTCTTATTTAGCTCCACGTTTGTACCTGCCTTTTACATTATATATAAAAAAAAAATCTCAACAGACAAGCCAAGGTAGATTTAGGCTTGAGGCGCGTGTGTGTGTGTGTGTGTGTGTGTGTGTGTGTGTGTGTGTGTAACCGGAAGTTATTTGATATCAGGTCTGTCAACTACTGTTGCCAAATGTTGATAAAACCAGACATTTGACTTTGAAGGAACATGAAAGTAGCCACGCTGTCGTTATCTTTACTCACCTCCCGGGTTACAATCAGGGGTTCTAGACCGCAGTAAAGTAATGCATCAAACGGTCCCAAACGGCAGTAACGTAAAGCTGATGTGGCAGAGCTGTGGAGGGGCTATCAACAAATCAATCCGATTTAATTCAAGGAATTTGCACAAAGTGCTTTGCAGTAGCTAAGGAATCAACTCTTCCATACAGTTGAATTTGGGTTTGAATAGAGACCAATGGGAATATCAATCTTAAATATATTGGTCTCTATTTAACTAATTATAGTTGTCATTCCAGGAAATGGTTGGCACTTGCGTCCCTTTGATATTTTAAGTAGAAATTGTGCACCAATATTACATTTGAAAAACATGTTATATTTAATGAAATGCCCTTTTTAATATAGACCTGGCGAATTCAATAGATTATATTTACTATACTAGTAAAGACTTGCTCAAGTGCCAAAATTCAGCATTTTGACATGTCCCTCCATGCACCCTCTCATGACTTCTAGGATAATTTTAACCCACTTAACCCCAAAATGTCTCCAAGTTTTCACCACCATTGTAAAGTCCTTAGTTAGTTTGTTGCTTTGAAAAAGTAATTTCTGATTATAAATATTTATTTAATGTGATTTAGTGAATCATTTTAAGGTGAAGCTTTTATGTAACTGCCCCGCCCTGTTGCACACAACAAGCTTCCATTTCCCCTGTCACAAGGGGATTCACGGCTGATTTAAGATGAAATCGTCAAACCTGTTACAGTCAACCATGTTACTTTATTTGGCAACTTACTGTAGTATTTTTGAGATGGGGAAAACAACACGTTTTAAAAAATTAAGTTAACATGTGCTCTTTGTGACAGAATGTTTCAATTAGGTGAAGGCACTGAATTGGTGGAACGACCTAGTTATTTTTCCTCAGTCTGGCTGTATAGCTAAAGCTGCTAGCTCCAGATCCATCGTACCGTCTGAGCTGTGCTAGCTGTCTCGCATAGTAGAACTTTCAGCCACAGGTTCTTCATTAAAAAAAAAAAAAATCCACGCTGTTGAGCCCGAGAAAATTAACCAGATCAAACACATTTTGTTTGTATATTTTGCCAGTCATTTGGCACGCCAGGCTTCTCGGGGTGAAATTATCTCCCTTCTATGGATTAGTTCACAAATGAGGACCTCTCTCTCGCTATTGCATCTCTCTCTCTCTCTAATAAACTCTTTGCTTTAACTAGGACCTGTTTGCGCTACCTGCCGCAGCTTATTTGCATCACACATTTTTACTCCGTTCTCAGAAAATGAACTCCATGAAACAAATGCCAATGTATTCATTTCCTGCCGAATTATAAAATATCTACTTGGATCCTTTCCAGTCTTTGCAGATCTAGTGTACTGCTGCAGGTGTAATCACTAGGCTGGGGCTGATTTGGAATGGCTGCTACCATTATAAGAAAAGTAACACTTTAAGATAAAGCTTTGACAGCTGGTGACACAAGCACACCTTTCAGAACTGTTTCTCTTTTCATATTTTCTTTCGCACCCAAACACCTGAGTTACATGTGAGATTTGATTATGCTTAGTTGTTAGCTCACTAGTTCTCCTCCAGTGAAATGCTGGTGTTTTTAAAACAAACATTTCCTGTTGTTGTTTTCCCAACTATGGTTTTTGACAGGGGAGAGTTTTTTAAAAACATTTTATTTTGTATTTTCTCCCACACTGGGAGCTACAAAGAAACTTCAGGGAGACAAACTTCAAAAATGAAACTTGAAAGCTTTCCAGGAGAGTAAGCTATCGTCAGTGATTAACGCCAGACCCTGTTTGTTTAGCCTACTTCTGCATCAATGGAGGGGTTTAGATCTAATATGGCTGATGGATTTGCATATAATTTCAGTGACATGTTGAAAAACACTTTTTAATTGTGAATTTTGGGGTAGATTGAAAACGTGTTGCCCTGAAATGGTACAGCAGCTGTATTGGAAATGATAAAACGGAGATGTACCTAAACAGATTAGGTAATAAAAATTAAAAAAGACCCGTAGTTGTATGATCCATATCTTTAGGCATTTTTGATGTGTTTTGATCTAATTTACTGCAGTGGTATGTGATTTCATTTTATGGCTGGTTTACAGTCCATCTGACAACAGGTTTGTGTACTACAATGTGACAACTGTACATAGACAGACGATCTACATGTGCTAAACCGAGGTTTAAATAACTGTCTTTCTCTGTCTCTCTCTCTCTCTCTCTATTTACCTGACCTACAGGGCTGTGACCTCCCAGAGCAGAGTACCGTGCACGTGGTGCTGCCTCCCCCGGGGTCGGGCCGGTGCTCTGACCTGGCCCTGCAGCACCGTCTGGGTCGAGGGGTGGACAGCCTCACCCGCCTGGACCTCACCGCCTCCCGCCTGCCCACTACCTCCACCGGCCTGGCTGTCATACTGGAAACTGATGACGAGCAGAGAGCCAGGGAAGAGCCTGAACACACAGGTGTGTGTTCGCATGTGACAATACACTGAGTCTTTATGTCTTGCCCTCATTCACCCTCTGAATGGCGCCACATACACAATCCACGTCTCAATTGTTTGAAGGCTTAAAAATCCTTCTTTAACCCGTCTCCTCCCCTTCGTTGACACTGATTTGAAGTGGAATTAACAAGTGACATCAATAAGGAACCATAGGTTTCACCTGGATTCACCTGGTCACTGTCATGTAAAGGGCAGGTGTTCCTAATGTTTTGTACACTCGGTGTATGTGTATCTTGGCTGTTTGGTGTTCCATAAACTCTAAAAGCATAGAAAATGACACAGACAAGCCAAGGTGCCAAAATGACACAAGTCCTATTTGGGTCTGCATGAACACGCAGGGAGCTCAGAAGTGACTCTGTGGCCTTGACATTCGTGCCCCATTTAAACAGTACAACCGCTCCCTGAATGCAGCCTTCTAAACGGTTGATTGGGATTCAGCAGTCGGTCTCCAGACATCTGTGGGAAATGGAAATATATACAGGTATTGGCTTTGACCTCTGTATCCCGGCTCAAAGGCAAACCTTTTTAAAGCTGTCTTCTTACTACCCTCCAACATTCGCCTCCGTCTGCCTACCCTCCAACACTCGCCTCCTTCTGCCTACCCTCCAACACTCGTCTCCTTCTGCCTACCCTCCATCTGCCTACCCTCCAACACTCGCCTCCGTCTGCCTACCCTCCAACACTCGCCTCCTTCTGCCTACCCTCCAACACTCGCCTCCTTCTGCCTGCCCTCCAACACTCGCCTCCGTCTGCCTGCCCTCCAACACTCGCCTCCGTCTGCCTACCCTCCAACACTCGCCTCCGTCTGCCTACCCTCCAACACTCGCCTCCGTCTGCCTACCCTCCAACACTCGCCTCCGTCTGCCTACCCTCCAACACTCGCCTCCGTCTGCCTACCCTCCAACACTCGCCTCCGTCTGCCTACCCTCCAACACTCGCCTCCGTCTGCCTACCCTCCAACACTCGCCTCCGTCTGCCTACCCTCCAACACTCGCCTCCGTCTGCCTACCCTCCAACACTCGCCTCCGTCTGCCTACCCTCCAACACTCGCCTCCGTCTGCCTACCCTCCAACACTCGCCTCCGTCTGCCTACCCTCCAACACTCGCCTCCGTCTGCCTACCCTCCAACACTCGCCTCCGTCTGCCTACCCTCCAACACTCGCCTCCGTCTGCCTACCCTCCAACACTCGCCTCCGTCTGCCTACCCTCCAACACTCGCCTCCGTCTGCCTACCCTCCAACACTCGCCTCCGTCTGCCTACCCTCCAACACTCGCCTCCGTCTGCCTACCCTCCAACACTCGCCTCCGTCTGCCTACCCTCCAACACTCGCCTCCGTCTGCCTACCCTCCAACACTCGCCTCCGTCTGCCTACCCTCCAACACTCGCCTCCGTCTCCCTACCCTCCAACACTCGCCTCCGTCTGCCTACCCTCCAACACTCGCCTCCGTCTGCCTACCCTCCAACACTCGCCTCCGTCTGCCTACCCTCCAACACTCGCCTCCGTCTGCCTACCCTCCAACACCTACCTTCTTCTGCCTACCCTGCAACACTCACCTCCTTCTGCCTACCCTGCAACACTCACCTCCTTCTGCCTTCCCTGCAACACTCACCTCCTTCTGCCTTCCCTCCAACACTCACCTCCTTCTGCCTACCCTCCAACACTCACCTCCTTCTGCCTACCCTCCATCTGCCTACCCTCCAACACTCGCCTCCGTCTGCCTACCCTCCAACACTCGCCTCCGTCTGCCTACCCTCCAAACACTCGCCTCCGTCTGCCTACCCTCCAAACACTCGCCTCAGTCTGCCTACCCTCCAAACACTCGCCTCAGTCCGCCTACCCTCCAAACACTTGCCTCAGTCTGCCTACCCTCCAAACACTCGCCTCCGTCTGCCTACCCTGCAACACTCACCTCCTTCTGCCTACCCTGCAACACTCACCTCCTTCTGCCTACCCTGCAACACTCACCTCCTTCTGCCTACCCTGCAACACTCACCTCCTTCTGCCTTCCCTGCAACACTCACCTCCTTCTGCCTTCCCTCCAACACTCACCTCCTTCTGCCTACCCTCCAACACTCACCTCCTTCTGCCTACCCTCCAACACTCACCTCCTTCTGCCTACCCTCCGTCTGCCTACCCTCCAACACTCGCCTCCGTCTGCCTACCCTCCAACACTCGCCTCCGTCTGCCTACCTTCCAACACTCGCCTCCTTCTGTCTCTCAACCCAACCCACCATAACGTCTCCTTTATCTGCCCCCTCTGATCAGTAGGCTCTCCCTCCATCCTCCTGTAAAGTCATTACCATAATGGAGACCTCTCTCCCAGGAAACATAAATTAGACATGCGAAGGCTTAAAGCCACTCCGCCCCATTTTTATTGGGAATCGCGGCCCACTCCAGCGCCCCCATGCTTTTAGCTCTAATGAGAATGCTGTTTCTTCCTGGTCCCTCTCGCTGTGTGTGTGTGTATGAATGGATGCCTGTATGGTGTGGTGACTTTAAATGAGGCATGCAGGACACGTCCTCCTCTCTTTAATAAATCATCTGCCAAGAAGACGTCTGGTTGCTTCTCTCCGCTAATTGGATCAGTGTGTCTGTGTTCTGGGCTGCAGCCAGACAGACTACAGACTGGAGATGTCCCTTGTCCTTGTGTCATCGTCCTCGCATAATGCGAAAGTCTTAGTGTCCATCTATTCAAACTAAAGAGGACCATGAAATACAATGGATGTTTTTCTACTGCACAATATAGGGCATAGTACACTTACAACTCATATGTTCTACCATTAAATGTCCTATGTCACCATTTGCTGAGTCCACTGGCTTCATTTCAGCCTTGCTACAATCTGCTACTGTTTCTCCTCTGACAGAATGTGTGGTTGTGTTCCCATACAGAGCCCAGACCTCACAGCAGCTTCTATGTGTACTGCAAGAGTGTGTGCCGGGCCATCCAGCCGGGGAAGCTACGCGTGCGCTGCCGAGCCTGCAAGCAGGGAACCCTCACCTTGAGCCGGGTATGTCAAGCAAGAATGGAAGACTACAATACTGTAGCCAAGAGCCACTTCCACGGAGCAACTCTCACTGACAGAAGTACTGCGTTTAAGATGCGCTGTTTCTCAGAGGACAACAAAGTCACATTTTGTTTGACGCCGTGACTCCTTTCTGTTGCTCAACTGAGTAAAATGCGTATTTATCTACGCACAATGGCTTCGAGCTTAGACCGGTAGATCCACGGCGAACAATAATCCCACATTACCCTCCATCTATCCCCTCCTTTGTTATTGCATAACACTGTTATTGTTATTTTCTCAAACGGAGGAAATCTGTCACATCTCCACAGTGACAGTAGACTCTTCCTCTGCCTGTCTGTTCAGCCTGCGGCCGTATTTACCTCAGGTCCTTATGGGACTTCTCTCTCTGTGTGTGTGTGTGTGTGTGCGTGTGAATGGGCAGGACTCCCACAAAAAAGGATCCTGCCATTCTTTAGACTACGACTGAGTGACATCTGTTTGTCCACTGTTTGTTATGGCAACATTGTCCACTCTCCGTGCCAGTTTCCTGCCAGGGCTGGTGATTACCTACAGTACCTCAAGCTTGGATAGGTCCCCAGTCAGTCCCTTCAAATCGCCTTTCCCTTCTCATACCCAGACAATCATACCCAGACAACCCAGACAAACATCCGGAGTTACACTCTGTCCCCTCTGACCACTGTCCTCTCCATACCTGACCACAGCCCAGCTGAAACTGCCACTCACACTGCTATCTCTCACAACCACAGCCTCACAGACTCCATTGCACCCAACCCTCCCTGACCCCATACATCTAGGAGAAACTGATTGCTCCTGAGACCGACCTGTCAGTCACATAGGTTTGTGTGTATAGCCGGGGGGCCTCTCAGTCACCTAGGTGAGAGTGTAGGAGACAGGAAATGAGGCTCACAGTAGGTCCCTGAGCCTGGTATCAGAGTAGGTGTTAATTAGCATGCTGCTCTCAGTGTGTGTGCCCGATGCTTTTAGAAAAAGGCTGTGTGTGTGTGTGTTGTTTTTGTGCTTGTTCAGTGTGCTCTATTGATACAGGGACTGTAATAGATCAACTGAGGTGAGCACAGGTGTCCTCAACTGGCCAATCAGTTTAGCCAATCGAGTGGGGTCCCTCTTCTGCCCACCGATCGCATACCTCGGTCAATGCTGTGAGATGAGCACAGCTGGCGCAGAGATAAACCCTGTAAGTTAGACAATAATCAAATTAAAACTTTGCGAAACGGAGACGTTGAAACCGCTTCCCCGCCGAAAGTAGAGGAAGAGGAATACGGGTGGGTTTCTAAATGAATCATTAATCATTTATATTCAAGGGTGTTTGTGTGTGTAGACACATCAGGGGTCTGTGTGACCTTTCCTGGCTCTCTCTGAGTAGGTGTGTGCGTGTGTGTGTAATCTCATGCCCCACCACCAAGGCACACAGGGTCCCCTCCCTCTACCCCTGCTTCCTCCCACCCAACAGGGAGTAATGATTTTCTTAACCTTTTCAGAGGCTTATTAAGGCCGCTGTCAGAATGTTTAAATGCTTATGCTAATGAGTGGCGTGCAGGCAGAACATAGGAGGATGGGTGGGGTGGTGGGGGGAATCCTCCCAAAACAATAAGGATGCACCAAGCAATCAATGTCTGAACCAGCGTGTGCTCTGTTGAGGAGGGCTGGACCGGCAGCTCGTCCTCATGAGGCCAGAGCGGCTGAACACAACAGGGGTTTCTGACTTTTACTCTGCAGTGCTGAGGGCCTGGCAGCTGCTAAGGCCCACACGAGGGGGGTGTGGCGCCTGGACCATGGGAGGAGCCCATTTTCCACAACCCACAGATCCCTTTAAGGTCTATTCGTTCAGTCACCCTGCAGGGACGTTTAATGGCAGCAGGATAGCTGACCTACGGCTGCCAGGGGGTTGAGGGTGGAACCCCCCCCACCCAAGAGTATGCACAGCAGGTGGGCATAGGCGTTCAAAATCTATATTTTTATTCGGATTTGGGAGAAAAAAAATGCAGTTGTTTCCAGGGTGCTATCCCGGTAGCTTTTGGCTAACCGTTGCCTAGGCTAACAGTGAAAGAGAAGTCTGGTCAGGGGACCTCCATTGAATAGCTGGTTGGCTCGGGTTGACCCCGGAGTCAGGGCGGGGTGTCCGTTTTGTGCAATAACAGTTTTTTTCCTTCTGTGCCAGGATAATGCAACTACTGTCTCTGTTGGATTGTCTGTGTGTGAGGTTGGGGGTGGTCTTCTCTGTGGAGATGTTTGTGATGTGGCTCAGGTATTCAAGCAGTGAAAGGGCCAAATGTGTTTTAACTTTTTGTTTTTGTTTGGCCAAGCCAAGTTGGCCGTAGGCTGGATTTGAGTTTTATAAAATGATTAACAGTGTGGAGATGTTTCAGGAGGTATGGGGCTTATGGGGGTGGGTGGTGGGGGGGGGGGGTCTTTAAGGCTAGAGAGGAGGGGTTTCTCATTTTGTCTGTCGTAGTTGAAGTGTACCTATGATGAAAATTACAGGCCTCTCTCATCTTTTTAAGTGGGAGAACTTGCACAACTGGTGGCTGACTAAATACTTTTTTGCCCCCCTGTAGTTGTAATGTGGTGCTGTATTGTATTGTACTGTGTTGTATACTGTGTAATGGGTTTGTTTGTGGAGGTTGTGGTGGCATGCAATACATTTTTGTGTGTGGTGGGTGGGGCGGGGTAAAGGGTGTTTTTAGTGTAATGGGGAAGTCCCGTTAAAGTAAAAAGTCTCTCTCCCCCCAGGGCCCGTCATGTTGGGACGATGTCCTCCTCCCAGAGCGTATCCATGGCGTCTGTCAATCAGAGGGTTGCCTTGGCAGAGTAGCGGTGAGACCAGTGAACTATCCACAACCGCCTCAAAACCCCCTCACTGCCACCACAACGGAATTACAATCTCATAACATGACCACACCTCCACCAAACAACATGTACCTCGTGTCTCTCTCTTATCTGCCTTCCATAGGAGTTTTACCTGAAGTGTGCTGCCCACCCCACCTCTGATGATGACACGTCTGTGGCCCTGGACCTCGTCATGCCCAATGTGCGGGATGTCCCATGCATTGCCTGCACAGATATCATGTAAGTACGTGTACAATATTGTCTGTGCAGCCTCTATATCGGCCTAATATAAGTAGCATGTTTAACATGAAAGCAATAGACCGACTTAGGCTCACACACACACACACACACACACACGCGCTTGCAGGCAGGTAGACAGATGCACCCCCCTGGCCCTGTCTCTCCCTCCTGCAGTCTCTCCCTCCTACAATCAGTGGCTCCAGGCAAACAAAGCTGTGATTCTGTCACCGTGGCATATAACAGATGAAGGTCAGCCTCCCCATCCCTGTGATGACGGCGGCCATACTGTCACTGCCTCACCCACAGAGGACAAAAGAAGGGAGGGCCAGTCCGTCACCTGCTGCCCGCATCCGATACAATGGAGCCCAATCACAGACGCCCTCGTCTCAAATCAAGGACTCGCCGCTACGAGCGTGATTGAAGTGGGGCCGTACAATTACCCTCCTGAGTGAAGCTTTGTTTTTCCCGGCGTTCCTCTCGCCTTGCTGCCGCCACTTAGCACAATCAGCTCTTTGGTTTGTTTAAAAGGGCAAACGAATGAGGAAACCACAGTCACAGGGTTACTACTGTGAGACTAATACAGGGGGCGTTTCTCAATATGCATACTACCATGCTCCTCACTCTCACGCTCGGAGTTCATTCCCCCGAGGACGTTCTCTTGCAAACGTTCTTTGGTGGACGAGCGTGTGGAGAATGCATGCAATTGTACATTTGAGACGCACTGCGCACTCTCCTGCTACTGCATTACCTTTGACTGATACAGATGACACGAGATAACTACGTTAAAGCAAACGCAACTTCATAATTATCAGCCAGCTATATGTGAATCGTGTTAATCTAGATAGCCAGCTAGTTTAACATGTAAACAAATGACCTACAACTAATGTTATGAAAGGTAGCTGGCCAATGTTGGCTACGAATTCTTCGTAGGTCGGTAGTTACCAATTTTTTGGTCAGTTAGCCTGCGGTCTATGGATATTCTAGGCAGTTAAACATGCCAAAAATGAACACCGTATGTATTTATTAAGTCAACTTTTCATTCTCGAAGTCCGAGTTCATTTTCTATCGCTTCAGCTCAAAACCAGCCACCATTTTTTTTCTGGAAATATTACATAGTTTGTTACGTGGTTGCATCATATTACGTCAACAATCCTGGGAATATTTCAGTTGACGCTTGCATTGATGCGTGCTTTGAAATGTGCATGAACAAAGTATGCTTCTGAGAACTACCCTCTGTGCTCTGTTTTTCATACTTTCAGAAGTAACAAGATGTGCTTTGGCTGAGTGAGTGAGTGAGTGGGTGGTTGCTAGGCTTCTTGAGTACAATAATATGTACAGTAGGTGCTGTATGCAAGCAAGTTCAACCTTGGAGAGGCCGAAGGTCTGAAGGATTTCTCTGGCTGAGGTTGGACTGGCTTAGTTTATTTAATTTGTTTAGGCGTTACTCAGCCAGGTCAGTTAATTGGGTCATTGATGTCATTTGCAATTGAATGGAGTGAAGCAATACATAAAGTCAAGTGGAGATGTTGGGGAGAGACGTCGTCTGTGAGAAGAGGGCAAGAATGAGGGACAAGGAGAACAGGTGAGGAACAGAAGAGGGATGTAGAGAGAGGAAGACCACACTCACCTGCGTGGATGTTAGTGTGTCAGTGGTGAACAGTTGCTCTCGCTCAGTATCCCTGGCCCCTCTGTTTTTGTAGCAGCCATGATATATCAGAGCTCCTCTGCGACCTCCGGTCTCGCACTGCTGCTTTTCCCCTGCCTTCCGCACTAAATGAATCCCCCCTGTGGCCTGTGATAGAACAAAACACTTACCAGCGCGGGAAACGCATGTTTACATTGCCAAAACCAGTGAAATAGATCATGAACAAAAGTGAAGTAAACAATCAAAAATGAACAGTAAACATTACACTCACAAAAGTTTCAAAGGGATAAAGGCATGTCAAATGTCATTATGGCTATATAGTGTTGTAATGATGTACGAAAGGAAAAATAAGTTTAATATATACATACAGTTGAAGTCGGAAGTTTACATACACTTACGTTGCAGTCATTAAAACTCGTTTTTCAACCACTCCACAAATTTCTTGTTTACAAATGATAGTTTTGGCAAGTCGGTTAGGACATCTAATTTGTGCACAATTGTTTACAGACAGATTATTTCACTTATAATTCACTGTATCACAATTCCAGTGGGTCAGAAGTTTACATACACTAAGTTGACTGTGCCTTTAAACAGCTTGGAAAATTCCAGAAAATGATGTCATGGCTGTAGAAGCTTCTGATGGGCTAATTGACATAATTTCAGTCAATTGAAGGTGTACCTGTGGATGTATTTGAAGGCCTACCTTCAAACTCAGTGCCTTTTTGCTTGACATCACGAGAAATCAAAAGAAATCAGCCAAGACCCCAGAAAAAAATTGTGGACCTCCACAAGTCTGGTTCATAATTGGGAGCAATTTCCAAATGCCTGAAGGTACCACGTTCATCTGTACAAACAATAGTACGCAAGTAAAAACACCATGGGACCACGCAGCCATCATACCGCTCAGGAAGGATACTTGTTCTGTCTTCTAGAGAAGAACATACTTTGGTGCGAAAAGTGCAAATCAATCCCAGAACAACAGCAAAGGACCTTGTGAAGATGCTGGAGGAAACAGGTACAAAAGTATCTATATCCACAGTAAACATGGCCTATATCGACATAATCTGAAAGGCCACTCAGCAAGGAAGAGGTCACTGCTCAAAAACCGCCATAAAAAAATGAATGAAACAAAAATAGAACTGTTTGGCCATAATGACCATCGTTATGTTTGGAGGAAAAAGGGGGAGGCTTGCAAGCCGAAGAACATCACCCCAACCGTGAAGCACGGGGGTGGCAGCATCATGGTGTGGGGGTGCTTTGCTGCAAGAGGGACTGGTGCACTTTACAAGTGTATTGAAGTAACATCTCAAGACATCAGTCAGGAAGTTAAAGCTTGGTCACAAATGGTTCTTCCAAATAGACAATGACCCCAAGCATACTTCCAAAGTTGTGGCAAAGTGGACAACAAAGTTAAGGTATTGGAGTGGTCATCACAAAGCACTGACCTCAATCTCATAGAAAATGTGTGGGAAAACCTGAAAAGGCATGTGCGAACAAGGAGGCCTACAAACCTGACTCAGTTACACCAGCTCTGTCAGGATGAATGGGCCAAAATGCACCTAATTTATTGTGGGAAGCTTGTGGAAGGCTACATGAAATGTTTGACCCAAGATAAACATTTTTAAAGACAATGCTAGCAAATACTAATTGAATGTATATAAACGTCTGACCCACTGGGAATGTGATGGAAGAAATAAAAGCTGAAAGAAATAATTCTCTCTACTATTAATCTGACATTTCACATTCTTAAAATGAAGTGGTGATCTAACTGACCCAAGACAGGGCATTTCTACTAGGATTAAATGTCAGGAATTGTGAAAAACTGAGTTTAAATGTATTTGGCTAATGTGCATGTAAACTTCCGACTTCAACTGTGTGTGAATTTATTTATATATATCTCTACGTCTGTTTCAAGTCAATGATTCTTCATTGTATGAAATGTCTCTGTCTGTCCACTCTGTAGGAGTCCAGTGTTGGTGTCCCAGTGTCCAGACCGCCATGTTATTTGTCTAGACTGCTTCCACATGTACTGTGTGACCCGCCTCAACGAGCGACAATTCATCCACCACCCAGATGTCGGCTACTCACTTCCATGTGCAGGTAAACTTGTGTGAATGTAAGTCAGTTGCACTATTGAGTTCTGGCAAGAGACTGTATGAGTTGTGGTAAGATTGTGAGTTGTGGTCGGACTGTGGTGTGTGTGTGTGTGTGTGTGTGGGTGCTAGTTGTGGTAAGACTGTGTGAGGGGCCTGTCAGTGATGGATTGTGGCTGCTCCCAGGCTGCAGCGAGGGGGAGATGGAATCAGAGCTCTGTTGTCACAGGCACACACACACTGCCCCAGGAGGACACAGGTCACTGTGTAATGGGGCTCTGGGGAAGGCTACTAACCCTCCACCACTGATAGTCTTTGTTCTTTGTATTCTATATTGTTTATTGATTCACCATAGTGAAGTCGTAGGCTCGGGTTTTCTGGGTCTCTGTTTTTCGTTGATTAGGTTTCTCAATTTCTTTTGGTTTTTGCAATCTTCATCAAAGCATTTGTCATTGTTGTTAATTTTCTTAGGTTGTCAGCTTGACATTTTTAGATTTGATAGGGAAGCTGAGAGGTCAAATATTCTGTTTAGGTTTTCTACTGCCAAGTTTACACCTTCACTATTACAGTTAAACCTTTTGTCCAGGAAATTGTCCAGAAGGGATTAAATGTGTTGTTGCCTAATTGCTTTTTGGTAGGTTTCCACACTATTTTCCTTCCATCCATAGCATTTCTTAATATTATTGTTCCTTTGGCTTTGATGCCTCGTGATTGAGCATTGCTCTGTTCAAGTAGAGTGTGATTTTGCTGTGATCTGATAGGGGTCTCAGTGGACTGACTGTGAATGCTCTAAGAGACTGGGTTGAGGTCAGTAGTCTACAGTACTACTGCCAAGAGATGAGCTACAGGTGTACCTACCATAGGAGTCCCCTCCAAGCCTACCATTGACTATGTACTATACATACTCAGCGTATGACAGAGCTGCAAGAGTTGTGAGCTGTTTTCATTGATTATGTTGTAGTAGTTATGTCTAGGGGGCATGTGAGTTTAAGGAATACTGTCACCTCCAGGTAGGTGTTTTGTCCCCCTGTGTGCTGAGGGTGTCGGGGTCTTGTCCAGTTCTGGCATTTAGGTCACCACAGACTAGTACATGCCTGGAAATTGTTGATCTCCCCTTTTAGGACGGAAAACCTGTCATCGTTAAAGTATGGGGATTCCATTGGGCCGATATACAGTTGAAGTCGGAAGTTTACATACACCTTAGCCAAATACATTTAAACTCCGTTTTTCACAATTCCTGACATTTAACCCTAGTAAAAACTCCCTGTCTTAGGTCAGTTAGGATCACCACTTTTTTTTTTTAAGAATGTGAAATGTCAGCATAATAGTAGAGAGAGTGATTTATTTAAGCTTTTATTTATTTCATCACATTCCCAGTGGGTCAGAAGTTTACATACAGTCAATTAGTATTTGGTAGCATTGCCTTTAAATTGTTTAACTTGGGTCAAATATTTTGGGTAGCCTTCCCACAATAAGTTTGTTTGGCCCATTCCTCCTGACAGAGCTGGTGTAACTGAGTCAGGTTTGTAAAGGCCTCCTTGTTGGCACATGCTTTTTCAGTTCTGCCCACAAATATGTTCTGTAGGATTGAGGTCAGGGCTTTGTGATGGCCACTCCAATACCTTGACTTTGTTGTCCTTAAGCCATTTTGCCACAACTTTGGAAGTATGCTTGGGGTCATTGTCCATTTGGAAGACCCATTTGCGACCAAGCTTTAACTTCCTGACTGATGTCTTGAGATGTTGCTTCAATATATTCACATAATTCTCCTCCCTCATGACACCCATCTATTTTGTAAAGTGCACCAGTCCCTCCTGCAGCAAAGCACCCCCACAACATGATGCTGCCACACCCGTGCTTCACGGTTGGGATGATGTTCTTCGGCTTGCAAGCTTTCCCCCTTTTTCCTCCAAACATAACAATGGTCATTATGGCCGAATAGTTCTATGTTTGTATCAGCAGACCAGAGGAAAGTTTCTCCAAAAAGTACGATCTTTGTCCCTATGTACAGTTGCAAACCTTAGTCTGGCTTTTTGGGGGGGGGTTTTGGAGCAGTGGCTTCTTTCTTTCAGGTTATGTCAATATAGGACTAGTTTTACTGTGGATATAGATACTTTTGTACCTGTTTCCTCCAGCATCTTCACAAGGTCCTTTGCTGTTGCTCTGGGATTGATTTGCACTTTTCGCACCAAAGTACGTTCATCTCTAGGAGATTCCTTCTTTCCTGAGCCTTCCTGAGCGGTATGACGGCTGCGTGGTCCCATGGTGTTTATACTTGTGTACTATTGTTTGTACAGATGAACGTGGTACCTTCAGGCATTTGGAAATTGCTCCCAAGGATGAACCAGACTTGTGGAGGTCTAAAAAAAAATTCTGGGCTCTTGGCTCATTTCTTTTGATTTTCCCATGATGCCAAGCAAAGAGGCACTGAGTTTGAAGGTAGGCCTTGAAATGCATCCACAAGTACACTTCTAATTGACTCAAATGATGTCAAATGATGTCAATTAGCCTATCAGAAGCTTCTACAGCCATGACATCATTTTCTGGAATTTTCCAAGCTGTTTAAAGGCACAGTCAACTTAGTGTATGTAAACTTCTGACCCACTGGAATTGTGACACAGTGAAGTATAAGTGAAATAATCTGTCTGTAAACAATTGTTGGAAAAATTACTTGTCATGCGCAAAGTAGATGTCCTAACCGAATTTTGTGGAGTAGTGGAAAAACACGTTTAAATGACTCCAACCTAAGTGTATGTAAACTTCTGACTTCAACTGTAGTTAGCACACACGAGGACATTTTTCTCTGTTGAGATCATTTGACTACTTTGATAGAGTGGGTTAGGTCTGATCTTTACCAAATTATCTCTCTCTCTCTCTCGCTTCTCTTTACTATTGCCCCTCACGTCTAACTGTTTCTCTCCCTATCTTTGCCTCTTTCTTCTCCGGCCTCACTTATTCCTCTCTCTTACTCACACAAGAGAGGAACACTTATGTTGGAGTTTGTTCACTTTGATATCCACACCCTTTCTTCTCAATGCCAGATGCGGCTTTGTAAAGTGGATGTGTCTCTCTCTCTATGTTTAGCAGGTGTTTGAGAGTGGGTATGTTTTAGCCTTGGCTATGGAATTATGTGTGTGTGTACGTGCGTGTGTGTGTGTGTGTGTGTGTGTGTGTGTGTGTGTGTGTGTGTGTGTGTGTGTGTGTGCGTGCGTGCGTGCGTGCGTGCGTGTGTGTGTGTGCGTGCGTGCGTGCGTGCAACAAACACACCCTGTGGCCCGTTTGCCAAGTGCCGTTCCTAGTCTGTTTGTTCAGGCGATCATCACTGTTTGAGCGTCTGCAGACAGGAGATTTGGCAGAAAGGTCAGACTTCACCCACAAATGCCATTTCCATTTTTAAATAACTTTTAACAGCCCAGCCAAAGCACACTTGTCCAAAAGGCATGGATGAAAGGAGAGAAGTTGCAAGCCGGCGACCGCTGAGTTTGAAATAAAGATTGGTCAATCCGATAAAGAGTTTGTGCTAGGAAGGCTGGCGGCAGCTTTTCACTGAGAAAACTAAGCCGGAGCCAAAAAAAGACCTAACCTTCTTTTGAGATGAGGTTTTAGCACACAACTATATTACAGTGTTCAAAGACATAAAACCCTGCAGAATATCCCCGTTTTAACATTCACTCAGAGCATTTGCTCTTTAAAGGTAACTTTAGCTATCTGCATAATATCTCTATACCCTCTCTCCTTCTCTTTATATATCTCTGGCTCCTACATTTCTCTTCTGTCACCCTCCTCTCTCCACCATTTTTGAGTAGTCGGGAGATCTAACTTCTTTGAGTGACATGTAGGGTGAGACAAAGTTTTTCTGTTCATAATTTTCTCTATTTTCTCTCTTTCATGATTATTACCTACGGTAGTATTTCCGACAGCAACAGTGAAACCTTAGAGCCTGTCTCTCTCATAACCTCTGACCCCCTTAGAGAGGGAGCCTAAGACTCAATCTTGTCCCTCCCTCCAAGGGGTTTCAGTCGGGGTCACCCTGTCAAGCAAACACTATCGCACACACAGGAACTGTAGAGTCGGCAGTACTAACAAACCTTCTTCATACATGCATTATGTTGCACAGTGAAATATTGGGGGATACATTGGGGTTTGTCACAAGGTGCCAAGATCAATTTCTTGCCCTGTCTCTTTGGGGTCTCCGGGCGTGGATGGTGACCCGGGTTGCATGTTAAACATGCTAAGCCAGCCTGCCGGCTGGGGGAGAGGGAAGATAAGGTGGAATTGCAGTTGCACCTGTTGGACTCGGCGCTTGACACCTTATCAGCAAGTGAGAAATGTCCATAAATACCAGCCAGTGCCTGCAGCCTCTGCCGTGCAACACAAGGCACCGTCTCTGTAATAGCACAGATACCGAGATCGCATAAAAAAAACCTATCTACCTGATAGGACAGGGAACTACTGGTGGCATATTCTTCTGTATGGTCCCATATCTGTCTATTTTCATGGACATATGCTTTTGCTTTAGCAATATAATCATGTAAAAAACACTATCTGCTCTTGATTAATATTCATTTTGGGCCCTGTATCTGAATTAGATTTATATTCCTGGGAGGATTTGTATATGCTTCACATAAGTATTTGTGCAAGAAACGTGCATCGGCTGTAGATTGATACTCCCGTGAAGACCTTTATCTACTATGGATTCATATTCCTGTGAGGAACCAAGATCTCCTGTTGATCTTTAATATTCCTGCAACCACACACATATGAATAATAACCCATCAAAAGCCATGTCCGTACACAAGAGACCGTGGGCCAAAGAAAGAGGACCAGGAAACCAGGGTGATTCCATACTATCAGGAGCAGAACGTCGTTTTGGTGTCTCAGAATGCTCTGGCAATTCTCACATAGAAACTGAATTGGGAGGAAGGATGATTTTTAAATGCTTATTTTACATTTGTATCACAAACCATTTTCGAGAAAATTATGATGAAAGTGGCCATTGTAGTCCCATTCTAGACATATACATGTCTCCTGTGAGACATAATGATCTGTTAATCATACATGATACAGGCAACATCTTGGTGTCATTATACTACCTATAGTGTTCTCTAATATATGGAGTATGTCTAGATTCTAAAATACTGATTTTCACCTACATTTGTTTAACATTAATATGAATATGTTAAAATGACCCTTTTTGATTCAACTTATTATTTGATTTGTAACAATATACTCTTCAAACGCACTAGATTTCCAGAGTTCTCTCTGGTACTTTTAATGATGTGACCCATTTTAGACATAGAAATGTACATTTATAGGTCGTTAACCAATCACAGCCCTCCTTTAGGATTGCACATTCAGAAAATCACCAGCAGAGGGAGGTCCCTTTTTAAATCCATTTACCATTCACTGTGTTGGTGGTGCTCATAAAATGGATCAAAACTTCACAATTAGCAGAGACCCCACTGGAAATTTGATGTACTTGTAGAGCAGGGGACTCAACTACAATTTGACAAGGTCTGGTCACATTTTCTAGATGGCAAAGGTCCGGCTGAATATTGCCATTTACTGGTGTAGTAACAAACCCCCGCCTCAAGATCCAAATATGTTCAAACTGTTCCCACCCCTCTTGTTGGCATAGAGAACATTTAGCCATTTTAAAGCTCATTCCCTGCAATTATCTACATTTTGCCATGGGGTGGAGATACAATTTAGCAGTTTTAAAGATAATTTCCTGCAATTCTACACATTTTGCCATGTATTATGTGTGTTCTGATACCAGAGTGACTCAACCATATCAACGGGGGCCCCCTGGAGGTCGAGGCCACTATGCATGTAATCTGGACATGATGGCTACAATCTTAAAATAGCTGGTTAGCCTAACTTACCCATCTAGCTAACATTGCCAGTAAGTGATCAACAGGACATTTCTGACAGGTTAAAAATAAGATCTGTCAGTGAATGACATAACAAGAGGATGCAGAAATTGAGTCTTGTATATTCTACTATTAAACCTCTCAACATCAGTAAGTTCTGGACCCCGGTCCGCCAGTTTTTAAAATTTAATTTTTTTAACCTTTATTTACCTAGGCAAGTCAGTTAAGAACAAATTCTTATTTTCAATGACGGCCTAGGAACAGTGGGTTTAACTGCCTGTTCAGGGGCGGAATGACAGATTTGTACCTGGTCAGCTCGGGGATTTGATCTTGCAACCTTCCGGTTACTAGTTCAACGCTCTAACCACTAGGCTACCCTGCCGCCCCAAAAAAGTTGAGAATGTCTGTTGTAGAGTATATTGTTCTAAACAAAATGTCTTAGAATGAACTAAATCAAAAAGGGTAGTTTTGAGATACTCATATTTTTTATGTTGAATAAATGAATGGGAATGTGTATTTCAGAATCTAGACCTACTCCTTATGTTAGAGCACACTATAAGTCAGGGATCATCAACTACATTCAGCCGCGGGCCAAGGCAGCAGCTACTATTTATGTGGTCCAGCAAAATTAAGGCAGTTCTATACAATTAAAAACATTGCATTCGATTTCACAACACATTAAGCGTGTGCCCTCAGGCTACTACTCTTCTACCACATATCTACAACACAAAATCCATGTGTACGTTTGTGTATAGTGCGTATGTTATGTGTCTCTCTTCACAGTCCCCGCTGTTCCATAAGGTGTATTTTGATCTGGTTTTTACACATGATTTTACTGCTTAATGTGGTTTTACTGCTTAATGAGTTCCATGTAGTCATGCCTCTATGCAGTCCTGTGCACCTCCCATAGTCTGTTCTGGACTTGGGACTGTGAAGAGACATGTCTTGTGGGGTATGCATGGGTGTCTGAGCTGTGTACTAGTAGTTTAAACTGATAGCTCGGCGCATTCAATAGCTCGGTGCATTCAAAATGCCAGTACTTCTCACAAATACAAGTAGTGATGAAGTCAATCTCTCCTCTACTTTGTGCTAGGAGAGATTGACATGTGTGTATATATATTATTGTTAGCTCTCTGTGTAGATTTAAGATCCAACTGTGCTGCCCTATTCTGGGTCATTTTTCCTAAGTCCTTCTTTGTGGTACCTGACCACATGAATGGACAGTAGTCCAGATGTGACAAAACTAGGGCCGGCAGGACCTGACTTGTTGATAGCGCTGTTAAGAAGAGCAAGCAGTTATTTATTATGGACAGACCTGTTCCCATCTTAGCTACTGTTGCATCAATTTGTTTTGATAATGACAGGGTTACTCCAAACAGTTTAGTCTCCTCAACTTGCTAAATGTTCACATTATTCATCACAAGATTTAGTTGAGGTTTAGGGTTTAGTGAATGATTTACCCCAAATACAATGCTTTTAGTTTTTGAAATATTTAGGACCAACTTATTTCTTGCCACCTATTCTGAAACTGACTTCAGCTCTTTAAGTGTTGCAGTGATTTCACTTGCTGTGGTAGTTGATGTGTATAGTGTGTTGAGTCATCAACATACATAGACACACAAGCTTTACTCAGAGGCAATGGTAGGTGATTAGTAAAGATTGAAAAGTAAGGGGCATAGACAGCTGCCATGGGGAATGCCTGACTCTACCTGGATTATGTTAGAGAGGCTTCCATTAAAGAACACCCTCTGTGTTCTGTTACAGGTAACTCTCGAGCCACGGTATAGAAGGGGATGTAAAGCCGTAACACATACGTTTTTCCAGAAGCAGATTATGAAGGATAATGTCAAAAGCTGCACTGAAGTCTAACAAACCAGCTCCCACAATCTTTTTATTATCAGTGTTCTCTCAGCCAATCATCAGTCATTTGTGTAAGTGCCGTACATGTTGAATGCCCTTCCCTAAAAGCGTTTTGAAAATCTGATGTTAATTTGTTTACTGTGAAATTGCGTTGTATCTGGTCAAACACTATTTGTTTTCAAAAGTTTACTAAGGGTTGGTATAAGGCTGATTTGGTTGGCTGTTTTGAGACAGTAAAGGGTGCTTTGCTATTCTTGGGTAGCATAAGGGCTTATGTTTCCCTCTAGGCCTGAGGGCATACACTTTCCTGTAGGCTTAGATTTCCTGTAGGCAAATAGGAGTGGCAATATCTTCCACTATCATCCTTTGTCATTTTCCATCCAAGTTGTAAGACCCATGTGGCTTGTTATTGTTGATAGACAACAATAATTGTTTCACCTATTCCACACTCACTTTACAGAATTCTAAATGATAATGAATGTCTTTCATAATTTGGTCAGTTATGCATGGATGTGTAGGTTCAAAATGTGTTGTTGGCATGTCATGCCTAAATGTGCTAGTCTTGCCATTGAAAAAAATCATGAAAGTACTTGGCAATATCAGTGGGTTTTGTGATGAATGAGCAATCTTAATTCGATAAATGATGGAGCCGAGTTCGTCTTTTTGACCAGAATTTCATTCAAGGTGCCCCAAAGATTTTTACTATTGTTCTTTATATCATCTATCTTTGTTTCATAGTAGATTCTTCCTCTTTTTATTCAATTTAGTCACATGATTTCTCAATTTACAGTACGTTTGCCAATCGGCTATGCAGCCAGACTTATTTTCCATTCCTTTTGCCTCATCCCTATAAATCATACAATTTTTCAATTCCTTGTCAATCCACAGGGATTTAACATTTTTTACAGTAATTTTCTTTTTAATGGGTGCATGCTTATTCGTATGTGGAATAAGCAATTTTATAAATGTCAAGTGCAGTGTCTGGTTGCCCCTCCATTTATTTTTTTTATTTACCTTTTTATTTAAAAGTCCATTAAGAATAATTATTATTTTTTACAATGACAAGCCTACCGAGAGGCAAAAGGCACACCACAGACCTAGATCTGGCTACAATGTAATGATCACTACATCTGATTGATGTATATTATAATATTTGACTAAAACATCATTTCAAACCTTGCTTACATTTTGTATACAAACAAATTCCACAAATTAAAATCACTTGGCGCTGATTTGCTGATTTCTTATGTGCAACAATAGAAAAACAAACACATAAATAAATTAAGTTTTGTTTTTTTATTACATTTTGGCTCAGAAAACAGAGAGCGGGCCGCCAGTTGGGGAATGTTGCTATATCAAATCAAATTTCAAATCAAATCAAATTTATTTATAAAGCCCTTCGTACATCAGCTGATATCTCAAAGTGCTGTACAGAAACCCAGCCTAAAACCCCAAACAGCAAGCAATGCAGGTGTAAAAGCACGGTGGCTGGGAAAAACTCCCTAGAAAGGCCAAAACCTAGGAAGAAACCTAGAGAGGAACCAGGCTATTTGGGGTGGCCAGTCCTCTTCTGGCTGTGCCGGGTGAAGATTATAACAGAACCAGATGTTCAAATGTTCATAAATGCCCCGCATGGTCGAATAATAATAAGGCAGAACAGTTGAAACTGGAGCAGCAGCACGGTCAGGTGGACTGGGGACAGCAAGGAGTCATCATGTCAGGTAGTCCTGGGGCATGGTCCTAATCCTATAAGGATTAGAATGACACCAAGATGTTTCTGTGTCATGTACAGACCACAAGGCCTTACAGGAGGCATGTATAGGTCTAAAAGGGCCTAAAATGGCCACTTTCATCATGATTTTTCTTAAATGGTTTGTGATACAAATGTAAAAAGCATGTCAAACAGCTTTCCTCCCAATTAAATATATATGTGAGACTTGCCAAAAATATTTTTCACTCCCGCTGGTGTGGAATCGCCCCAAAAGGCTGTTAAGCAGTATGTAATGAGTTAATAGGGAGTGCTGATGAAATGTGTAGGTGATCTGGAAGAGTTACCAGGCATATATGAGACTCTGCTTTGTGAGAGGAGTATGTGGGTGGTGTGTGTGGCACAGGTTCAGACTCTTCAGTGAGATCCACACACTCTCCTTCCTGAAGACACAGTCTGTGACAAACCAGAGGCAGAGAGAGGAAGGCTTTATGTGTGTTTACAGAGTCCTTATACACCCTCCAGTGTGTTTTGTTTCCCCTCTCAGGAGATGCATGAGAAGTGAGGAGATCACAAATACAACACACATAACCATGCTAGTCCCCAGGGATGAGGGAGAGGAAGAAAAACAAACTGACAGAGAAGGATACAAAACCCTCTGTGAATTGTCCAATAATATCTGTAGTCAAAAGTATGGGCTATTTGCCATTCGGTTGTTGGTTCTACTCCCAGAGCTGAGTCTTGGGTAGAAAGTTGCAAACTTTTCACGTAAAGTGAATTGAAGTGTGTTTGTGTGTAGGGTTGGATAGGTTACTTTCTGAAAGGAATCCATTACAGTTACTAGTTACCAGTCCACAATTGTAATCAGTAATGTAACTTTTGATGACCCAAACTCAGTAACGTAATCTGATTACTTTGTTACTTTTTATATTATTTTCTGCTTAAGAGGCATTGGAAAAAGACAAAAAGGATCCATCAAATGCATTTGGTGGGTCATCATAGTGGTTTCTCACTTGTGGTCAGACACACTCAGGTGGAAAAAACTTAAACTTGTGCCTATTTTCAATGCAGATTGAATGCCCTGTTACTGTTACTAGCCGGCTACCACCCGGTACTTAACCTTGTACCTTAGAGACTGCTGTCCTATGTACATAGTGATTGAACATTGGTCATATTAATAATGTTTATATACTGTTTTACAAACTTCATTTGTATATAACGTATTCTAGTCAAGGCTCTTCCTATACACTCACCGGAAAGTTTATTAGGTACCCCATTCACACACATGGATCGTTCCTACAGACTGTGTGTCACGTGGCTTGCTATATAAAGCAGGCGTTGAGGCATTCAGTTACTGTTCGATTGAACGTTAGAATGGGCAAAACGAGTGACCTAAGCGACTGAGTGTGGTATGATCATCGGTGCTAGGCGTGCCGAATCCAGCATCTTAGAAACGGCCAACCTCCTGAGGCTTTTCACACATGACAGTGTATATAGGGTTTACCGAGAATGATGTGACAAACAAAAAACATCCAGGCAGCGGCAGTCCTGTGGGCGAAAATAGCTCGTTGATGAGAGAGGTCGAAGAAAATGGCAAGAATCGTGCAAGCTAACAGGTTGGCCAGAAACAGTTCAATAACAGGGAAGTACCACAGTGGTGTGCAGAATGGCATATCGGAACGCAGAACTCGTCGATGCTTGTCACGGATGGGCTATTTCAGCAGACGACCACACCAGGTTCCACTCTTTTCATCTAAAAACAACAAGAAGCGGCTCCAGTGGATATGCGATCACCAAAACTGGACAGCTGAGGAGTGGAGAAACATCGCCTGCGCCGACGAATGCTGTTGAGTCATGCTGACGGCAGAGTCAGGATTTTGCGTAAGCAGCATGAGTCCATGGACCCATCCTGCTGGTGTCAATGGTACCGGCTGGTGGCGGTGGTGTACTGGTTTATGGAATGATTTCCTGGCACACATTAGGTTCCTTGATACCAATTGAGCAACAAACGTTTCTGTACACCTTGTAGAAGCCACGCCCTGAAGAATTCAGACTGTTCTGGAGGCAAATGAATGGGGGGGGGGTCTGTCCCGGTAGTAGATTGGTGTACCTAATTAACTTTCTGGTGAGTGTATAACTACTGCTGTACACACCTTTTCTATTCATATACTGTCCATAATGTCTATACACAACATTATATATACACACAGTGAGGGGAAAAAACTATTTGATCCCCTGCTGATTTTGTACATTTGCCCACTGACAAAGACATGATCAGTCTATAATTTTAATGGTAGGTTTATTTGAACAGTGAGAGACAGAATAACAACAAAAAAAATCAAGAAAAACGCATGTCAAAAATGTTTTGATTTGCATTTTAATGAGGGGAAATAAGTATTTGACCCCCTCTCAATCAGAAAGATTTCTGGCTCCCAGGTGTCTTTTATACAAGTAACGAGCTGAGATTAGGAGCACACTCTTAAAGGGAGTGCTCCTAATCTCAGTTTGTTACCTGTATAAAAGACACCTGTCCACAGACGCAATCAATCAATCAGATTCCAAACTCTCCACCATGGCCAAGACCAAAGAGCTCTCCAAGGATGTCAGGGACAAGTTTGTAGACCTACACAAGGCTGGAATGGGCTACAAGACCATTGCCAAGCAGCTTGGTGAGAAGGTGACAACAGTTGATGTGATTATACGCAAATGGAAGAAACACAAAAGAACTGTCAATCTCCCTCTGCCTGGGGCTCCATGCTAGATCTCACCTCGTGGAGTTGCAATGATCATGAGAACGGTGAGGAATCAGCCCAGAACTACGCGGGAGGATCTTATCAATGATCTTAAGGCAGCTGAGACCATAGTCACCAAGAAAACAATTGGAACCTCCTTCCCTCAGCCAGGGCATTGAAAATGGGTCGTGGATGGGTATTCCAGCATGACAATGACCCAAAACACATGGCCAAGGCAACACGGGAGTGGGTCAAGAAGAAGCACATTAAGGTCCTGGAGTGGCCTAGCCAGTCTCCAGACCTTAATCCCATAGACAATCTGTGGAGGGAGCTGAAGGTTCGAGTTGCCAAACATCAGCCTCAACCTTAATGACTTGGAGAAGATCCCTCCTGAGATGTGTGCAAACCTGGTAGCCAACTACAAGAAACGTCTGACCTCAGTGATTGCCAACGAGGGTTTTGCCACCAAGTACTAAGTCATCTTTTGCAGAGGGGTCAAATACTTATTTCTCTCATTAAAATGCAAATCAATTTATAACATTTTTGACATTCTTTTTTCTGGATTTTTTTTTGTTATTCTGTCTCTCACTGTTCAAATAAACCTACCATTAAAATTATAGACGTATCATTTTTTGTCAGTGGGAAAACGTACAAAATCAGCAGGGGATCAAATACTTTATCCCCTCACTGTGTGTGTGTGTGTATATATATTCCAGGCTCCTCACGTTGCTCGTTCTGATATTTCTATATTTCTTAATTCCTTAAATAACATTCTTGGGGATTTGCGTGTATTGTTTTGCATTATTATTATTTATTACACTGTTGCACATTTTGATTTAATGTCATTGAGAAAACAGAAAGGCGTCAGTGTTTTTCCACAAACATCCTTTCTGAATTTGAAGTAATCCAAGAAGTAACAATCTAGCATTTCTAAAGTATCTGTAATCTGATTACAATATTTTTATTACAATTTTGTTTCCAACCGTGTGTGAGTGAGCATTGAAGAAATGACATGGTCAAAGAGTTACTATTGAGACGGAAGACTCCAGTTCCTCTAGAGATGACTGTTCTATCCCAGTGAGGGCTCTTTACCCCCCTCCGCCTCAGCCTCCCCAACCCCCCCAGTCTATCCGGCCCCATGTGCTGTCTTCCTGCCTTTGAACTCCAGAACCTCAAAGCACATCTCTCGGCTGCACAGCTCTTGTTTTTTATTTTGTTTAATGTATTATGGGATAAGATATGGAGGATTTTCAAGAGGGGAAAGCCAAATCTTAAATAATAGAAGACAAAACAGCCCCCAATCCAAAGGGATAAATGATGGATGAAAAGGAAGATGAAGCACAGGCGTGGTATAGTATAGCCTTGTCTCAACTCAATCACTCATCACTGACACGGGACTAGAACAGTAGAATACAGACATTATTACAGGGTATGATTCCTGTTCTAGGTGCACCACTGTCAGTGTTTTGGTGTTTAGGTGTTTGTTGATCAGTGTGTGTTTGGCCTTGTTGACTGACCTGTTGGCTGATTTCAATGGACTGATGGGATGTCTACAGTGTGTGTGGGTGTGCGGGTGGGTGTGCGGGTGTCTGCATACATTACCGTTCAAAAGTTTGGGGTCACTTAGACATTTCCTTGACTTGGAAAGAAAATCACTTTTTTGTCCATTAAAATAACATGAAATTGATCAGAAATACAGTGTAGACATTTTTAATGTTGTAAATTATTATTGTAGCTGGAAACATTAACTGATAGAGACATACCCCAAGCGACTTACAGCTGTAATCGCAGCAATAGGTGGCGCTACAAAGTATTAACTTAAGGGGGCTGAATAATTTTGCACGCCCAATTTTTCAGTTTTTGATTTGTTAAAAAAGTTTGAAATATCCAATAAATGTCGTTCCACTTCATGATTGTGTCCCACTTGTTGTTGATTCTTCACAAAAAAATACAGTTTTATATCTTTATGTTTGAAGCCTGAAATGTGGCAAAAGGTTGCAAAGTTCAAGGGGGCCGAATACTTTCGCAAGGCACTGTAACAGTCGGTATCTGGTGTGGCCACCAGCTGCATTAAGTACTGCAGTGTATCTCCTCCTCATGGACTGCACCAGATTTGCCAGTTCTTCCTGTGAGATGTTACCCCACTCTTCCACCAAGGCACCTGCAAAACATTTCTGGGGGGATGGCCCTAGCCCCCACCCTGTCGAGCCAACAGGTCCCAGACGTGCTTAATGGGATTGAGATCCGGGCTCTTCGCTGGCCATGGCAGAACACTGACATTCCTGTCTTAAAGGAAATCACGCACAGAATGAGCAGTATGGCTGGTGGCATTGTCATGCTGGAGGGTCATGTCAAGATGAGCCTGCAGGAAGGGTACCACATGAGGGAGGAGGATGTCTTCTCTGTAACGCGCAGCGTTGAGATTGCCTGCAATGACAACAAGCTCAGTCCGATGATGCTGTGACACATCGCCCCAGACCATGATGGACCCTCCTCCTCCAAATTGATCCCGCTCCCTGGTACAGGCCTCGGTGTAATGCTCATTCCTTCGACGATAAACGCGAATCCGACCATCACCCCTGGTGAGGCAAAACCGCGACTCGTCAGTGAAGAGCACTTTTTGCCAGTCCTATCTGGTCCAGCGACGTTGGGTTTGTGCGCATAGGCGACGTTGTTGCTGGTGATGTCTGGTGAGGACCTGCCTTACAACAGGCCTACAAGCCCTCAGTCCAGCCTCTCTCATCTTATTGCGGGCAGTCTGACCACTGATGGAGGGATTGTGCGTTCCTGGTGTAACTCGGGCAGTTGTTGACATCTTGTACCTGTCCCGCAGGTGTGCTGTTCGGATGTACTGATCCTATGCAGGTGTTGTTACACGTGGTCTGCCACTGCGTGGACGATCAGCTGTCCGTCCTGTCTCCTTGTAGCACTGCCTTAGGCATCTCACAGTACGGACATTGCAATTTATTGCCCTGGCCACATCTGCAGTCCTCATGCCTCCTTGCAGCATGCCTAAGACACGTTCACGCAGATGAGCAGGGACCCTGGGCATCTTTCTTTTGGTGTTTTTCAGAGTCAGTAGAAAGGCCTCTTTAGTGTCTTAGGTTTTCAGAACTGTTAGTGTCTTAACGACCGTTCCACAGGTGCATGTTCATTAATTGTTTATGGTTCATTGAACAAGCATGGGAAACGGTGTTTAAACCCTTTACAATGAAGATCTGTGAAGTTATTTAGATTTTTACAAATTCTCTATGAAAGACAGGGTCCTGAAAAGGGGACATTTCTATTTTTGCTGAGTTTAGTACCCGCAAAACACCAGTCTCAACGTCAACAGTGAAGATGCGACTCCGGGATTCTGGCCTTCAAAGGTAGAGTTGCAAAGAAAAAGCCATATCTCAGAATGGCCAATATAAAGCAAAGATTAAGATGGGCAAAAGAACACAGACACTGGACAGAGGAATATTGGAAAAAAAAGTGTTCTGGACAGACGAATCTAAGTTTGAGGTGTTCGGATCACAAAGAAGAACATTCGTGAGATGCATAAAAAATGAAAGATGCTGGGGGAGTGCTTGATGCCCTCTGTCAAGCATGCTGGAGGCAATGGGGTGATTTGGTGGTGGTAAACAGGGATATTTCTACAGGGGGAAAGGGATCTTGAAGAAGGAAGGGTATCACTCCATTTTGCAATGCCGTGCCTTACCCTGTGGACGGCGCTTAATTGGGGCTAATTTCCTTCTACAACAGGACAATTTACCCAACACACAGGTCCAAAATATGCAAGAACTATTTAGGGAAGAAGCTGGTATTCTGTCTATAATGGCGTTGCCAGCACAGTCACTTGATCTCAAACCTGTTGTGCTGTTGTAGGAGCAGCTTGACCGTATGGTACGTAAGAAGTGCCCATCAAGCCAATCCAACTTGTGGGAGGTGCTTCAGGAAGCATGGGGTTAAATCTCTTCCGATTACCTCAACAAATTGACAAGTAGAAGCCAAAGGTCTGCAAGGCTGTAGTTGCTGCAAACAAAGGATTCTTTGAACAAAGCTACGTTTGAAGGACACAATTATTATTTCAATTAAAAATCATGATTTATAACCTTGTCAACATCTTGACTCTTTGTCCTATTCATTTTGCAACTAATTTCATCTATGTTTTCATGGAAAACAAGGACATTTCTAAGTGACCTAAACAATTTGAAGGTGTGTGTACATACCTGTGTTTTTGCATGCATGCGAATACACTGTGTGTACAACACATTCCCCCTTTGCCCTCAGAACAGCCTCAATTCGTCAGAGCATGGACAGGGAGGCTGGCCCATGCTGAGTCCAATGCTTCCCACAGTTGTGTCAAGTTGACTCTATGTCCTTTGGGTGGTGGACCATTCTTGATAGACACAGGGAACTGTTGTGTGACACAAACCGATGTGCCTGGCACCTACTACCATAACCCTTTCACAGGCACTTAAATATTTTGTCTTTCCCGTTCACTGTCTGAATGGCACACATACACAATCCATGTCTAAATTGTCTTAAGGCTTAACAATCCTTCTTTAACCCGTCTCCTCCCTCTCATCTACACTGGTTTGAAGTTGATTTTAACAAGTGACATTCATAAGGGACCATAGCATTCACCTGGTCAGTCTGTCATGGAAAGAGCAGGTGTTCTTAATGTTTTGTACACTCAGTATAATATACAGTGCCTTACGAAAGTATTCGGCCCCCTTGAACTTTGCGACCTTTTGCCACATTTCAGGCTTCAAACATAAAGATATAAAACTGTATTTTTTTGTGAAGAATCAACAACAAGTGGGACACAATCATGAAGTGGAATGACATTTATTGGATATTTCAAACTTTTTTAACAAATCAAAAACTGAAAAATTGGGTGTGCAAAATTATTCAGCCCCTTTACTTTCAGTGCAGCAAACTCTCTCCAGAAGTTCAGTGAGGATCTCTGAATGATCCAATGTTGACCTAAATGACTAATGATGATAAATACAATCCACCTGTGTGTAATCAAGTCTCCGTATAAATGCACCTGCACTGTGATAGTCTCAGAGGTCCGTTAAAAGCGCAGAGAGCATCATGAAGAACAAGGAACACACCAGGCAGGTCCGAGATACTGTTGTGAAGAAGTTTAAAGCCAGATTTGGATACAAAAAGATTTCCCAAGCTTTAAACATCCCAAGGAGCACTGTGCAAGCGATAATATTGAAATGGAAGGAGTATCAGACCACTGCAAATCTACCAAGACCTGGCCGTCCCTCTAAACTTTCAGCTCATACAAGGAGAAGACTGATCAGAGATGCAGCCAAGAGGCCCATGATCACTCTGGATGAGCTGCAGAGATCTACAGCTGAGGTGAGAGACTCTGTCCATAGGACAACAATCAGTCGTATATTGCACAAATCTGGCCTTTATGGAAGAGTGGCAAGAAGAAAGCCATTTCTTAAAGATATCCATAAAAAGTGTTGTTTAAAATTTGCCACAAGCCACCTGGGAGACACACCAAACATGTGGAAGAAGGTGCTCTGGTCAGATGAAACCAAAATTGAACTTTTTGGCAACAATGCAAAACGTCATGTTTGGCGTAAAAGCAACACCCTGAACACACCATCCCCACTGTCAAACATGGTGGTGGCAGCATCATGGTTTGGGCCTGCTTTTCTTCAGCAGGGACAGGGAAGATGGTTAAAATTGATGGGAAGATGGATGGAGCCAAATACAGGACCATTCTGGAAGAAAACCTGATGGAGTCTGCAAAAGACCTGAGACTGGGACAGAGATTTTTCTTCCAACAAGACAATGATCCAAAACATAAAGCAAAATCTACAATGGAATGGTTCAAAAATAAACATATCCAGGTGTTAGAATGGCCAAGTCAAAGTCCAGACCTGAATCCAATCGATAATCTGTGGAAAGAACTGAAAACTGCTGTTCACAAATGCTCTCCATCCAACCTCACTGAGCTCGAGCTGTTTTGCAAGGAGGAATGGGAAAAAATGTCAGTCTCTCGATGTGCAAAACCGATAGAGACATACCCCAAGCGACTTACAGCTGTAATCGCAGCAATAGGTGGCGCTACAAAGTATTAACTTAAGGGGGCTGAATAATTTTGCACGCCCAATTTTTCCGTTTTTGATTTGTTAAAAAAGTTTGAAATATCCAATAAATGTCGTTCCACTTCATGATTGTGTCCCACTTGTTGTTGATTCTTCACAAAAAAATACAGTTTTATATCTTTATGTTTGAAGCCTGAAAGGTGGCAAAAGGTCGCAAAGTTCAAGGGGGCCGAATACTTTCGCAAGGCACTGTATATATATATATGTATATATATGTGTGTGTGTGTGTCTGTCTTACCGGTGGTATTAACGTCTCATCAGAGCGGTGGTTGAAGCAGGCTCCATTAATCTTCATCATGGTGGCTGTCAGGCCTGCGAGGGCGCAGTGCGCCACACACTCCTTAATCAAAGACATAATTAGCCTATAATTAATAGATTGGAAATGTGGATTGAAAAAAAACTAAACAAAAAACAGTTATACTTCTACCATCTGAGGGGCCAGATTGATGTGCAATCTGCCTATGTGTTTGGCCCAGGCTGACAGGAACAGGCAGGGATGGTGGGAGGGAAGCAGGGATGGAGTGTGTGAATTCAGGCAGACTTCCTGTGGGGTTCTAGTGGAAGTGTTGACTGTGGAGGAGCTGAGGCGAGGGACCAGGGGTGAAGGTGTGTATGTCTGTGGTGACCCTGTCTTTCGTCTCTAACTCAGCCTTCCACAAAGAGGAGGACAAAAACTCTAAGAGATAGCGTGAGGGAGGGAGAATTAGAGATATATAGGGAGTGCGAGAAGAGACATTTAGTGAAAAGAGTGCATGTGAAAGTATGTCGGGACAGGAATTGAAGAAAGGAAAGATTGATCAATAGGAAGCTGGAGAGAAAGTAATTGAAAAGGAGATGTGGATTGTGAAGATGGATTCTCAAGGTGAGCTCGTTGGGGGAGACGGATGCAAACGGCCACTTGTGTCTGATGTTGGTCGGGCAGTGTGATATTGATGAATATTGTTCCTTCCTTCCAGCTTTTTGTTTAATCTAGTCTGTGTATTTGTCTTTCTTAACATGGTTTGTGGGTGGGATGTAAGGTAACCTCTCCTCACTTTAGTTTTTGATTTCATTTGAGTTTTTTTTTTACATGGAAATGTTTTACAATGGAAATAAGCATGTTTTTTTCTTAGATAATCTAAACCTAAAGTATCACGCAACAAGGGCCCGCTAAAAATAGGAAAATAGGTTTCATAGGCATAGTTTAACATAGGCTATTGTTTATACAGTGCCTTCGGAAAGTATGCAGACCCCTTGACATTTTCCACATTTTGTTACGTTACAGCCTTATTCTAAAATGGATTAAATAAAATAAATCCTTAGCATCCTACACACCCCATAATGAGGAACTGAAAAGAGGTTTTTGAAAATGTATTCAAAAAAAAAAAACAGATACATTATTTCCAGAAGTATTCAGACCCTTTGTTGTGAGACTCGAAATTGAGCTCAGGTGCATCCCGTTTCCATTGATCATCCCTGAGATGTTTCTACAACTTGATTGGAGTCCACCTGTGGTAAATTCAATTGACTGGACATGATTTGGAAAGGCACACACCTGTCTATATAAGGTCCCACAGTTGACAGTGCATGTCAGAGCAAGATCCTCCGAGACAGGATTGTGTCGAGGCACAGATCTGGGGAAGGGTACCAAAGAATGTCTACAGCATTGAAGGTTCCCAAGAACACAGTGGCCTCCAAGACCCTTCCTAGAGCTGGCCGACCAGCCAAACTGAGCAATCGGGGGAGAAGGGCCTTGGTCAGGGATGAAAACCTGCTCCAGAGCGCTCAGGACCTCAGACTGGGGGCGAAGGTTCACCTTCCAACAGGAGAACGACCCTAAGCACGCACACAGCCAAGAAAATGCTTGAGAAGCTTCGGGACAAGTCTCTGAATGTCCAGGAGTTGCCCAGCCAGAGCCCAGAATTGAACCCAATCGGATATCTCTGGAGAGACCTGAAAATATCTGTGCAGCATCTCTCCCCATCCAACCTGACAGAGCTTGAGAAGAATGGAAGAAACTCCCCAAATACAGGTGTGCCAAGCTTGTGGTGTCATACCCAAGAAGATTCAAGGCTATAATTGCTGTCCAAGGTGCTTCAACAAAATACTGAGTAAAGGGTCTGAATACTTATGTAAATAAGTAAATAAATATATATTATTTTTAATAAATTAGCAAAATATTCTAAACCTATTTTTGCTTGGTCATTATGGGGTATTGTGTGTAGATTGTTTTTTGGAAAAATCACAATTTTAATTCATTTTAGAATAAAGCTGTAGCCTAAAAAAAACATGTGAAAACAGTCAAGAGGTATGAATACTTTCCGAAGGCACTATGTGTATTTGACACTATGCTAGGGTAACAATTATAGGCGCAAGTTTATTAAGCTTGTATGGATGTCATCCCCAGTACATGTTCATGTCATCGTCACCAGTCAACAGCATTACACTTAAAAACGACTGCAACTTCCTCCAGCGATTTCTAAATGGATAGGTTTGCTACAAGCATATCAGAACGGGAGCATTATGTAAGAAAAGGTCTACACCTGAAAGGACTACTTAAAAGTGAAGCAAGTTAACACAGCCAGTTATGTCCAAATTAGATTTTAGTAACAGCATTGTTGCCATGTTAGAACAGAAATGATCGATTTTTTACTAATATCCACTTTGTTAGTACATGTTATTTAAATGAGGCCATGCACTCTCTCTCTCTAACACACACACACACACTTCTATTTTCTCATTATTGTAGATTGAATACTGTCCTCTCGTAGGCCCTTGTCTGTGTGCCCAGCTGCCCTTCATGGATGAGAATGACATTAAAAAAATGAGATTTGGAGGCCTTCAATCCACCTTTATCAGTGGCCGGAAGCTTGAGGCTGAAATATGGCACGTACATCTATCTGCTGAGGAGACACTAACCACACTTTTATGAGTATTGATTCAGACTCTTTTTATGAAAAGGGCTGTTTTTTTGTTTTCTGTTTCAGCTAGTTATTAAAGTGGAAATTGAGTTATAATTCTGATGGATTTTCCCTACATTTCTGTGTCCGGTTGAAGGATTCTTCCTCTTTCTTAGTGAACGTGACCTGCTCTTTTTACATGAACGTGACATGCTTTTTAAAAACTTTTATTTAAGCAGGAGGTCAAATGAGCCCTGCAGAATAGAAAATATCGAATATGAAACGCAATCCACAAATAATAACAATCAAGCATTCACGCCAAACAGTTTCCCCAACAGTTTCCCTTTCTTCCTCTCAAGTTTCCCAACCTATCAAGACATCAGAAGTCAATTACAAAAACATGTAAACAGGGGCCTGTTGCACAAAACTAGGATAAGGGATTAAGCCAGGATATCTTGGTGATCCTGGCTCAATTGATCCGTAATCCGGTTGCACTAAAGATGGATAGGGGGCAGGAGGATATGTTATGGTATAAATTACCATGGAGATTTATTCTGTGGAGCTAGCCTGCTCCAGACCAGGCTAAATTCCAGGATCTATTTAATGTCAGTCAGCAGTCACCACAAATGGAAACCAAATAGTTATTTCACTGCTCACTATACATTGTTATCACATATAACTAGACCCACTGTTATTATTTAAACGTTTGTGATCATTAATTTCAATGATTTTGGATAAAAAATGATTTTTAGATGATGTTGCTATCATTAGATAATTTACAGTTTCCCATAGACTATAAGGCTATATATAAAATGATAGAATATTAGGGCCACAGAGGGGAAAAAAACACAAGTCATAATATTGTAACCAGTTGTTTTAAAGGAGGACAGTTGTTAAAATGACAGATGTGGGGCATTTCGTGAAATTGTACTTCAGTATGGTTTCATAAACAAAGACATGCTGATGTGCCAGAATATTAAGTATCACATTGTCATAAGTATCAAAACTGTAAAAACAATATGTAGCTTTTCTGCAGAAAGAACCAGCCTCATAAATTTATGACTTTATCCTTTTTCTTCAGTGTGGCCCTAGTACTCTGTCATATAAACAAATACACATTCCATATGAATATAAAAACACAATGTGTAACATTATGTTCCTTTATTGAATAAGGACAAAACAAAGCAGGTAAACCATCAGCTCCTTTCGAAACTGAAGTCACAGTGACTCTACAAGATGGAAAGCACAGAATCCAAGCATATTATACAAAATGATACATACACATTCAAAGGTCTGTATATAACACACCCTGCATGTCTGCACACTAAAATAAATGCAGGACAAATCCATACACATCAACTGAACAGACAAATGAATGGATGCAGTAGCCTCCCTGCAGCCTTGTATTACACACAGTATACCGCACAAACATCATAAGAGGCCAAATTCGTCAAAAACGAACCCAAAAAAACCCAAATTCCTCTGCCACCGCAGGACATATTTAACCAAAATTGAAAGCACACATACTAACTAAAATAATTCAACACATATTGGTCCCTCAGCAGCCGACCACTGTCGTCATCAGGGAAGATTGCCGGATTGTCCCAGTCCATGGCTGGTGGCACTCTGGGGGCCCTCTCCTTCCTCAGGCAGGCCACATTGTGGAGGACAGCACAAGACACAGTAATATCACATGCCCTAACAGGGCTGACCCTTAATTTGTGAAGGCAGTGAAAGCGTGCCTTCAGGAGGCCAAAGGTCATTTCAACTCTGGCCCTGGTCCTGGCATGGGCATGGTTGTAGGCCTGCTGTGCTTCCTGGGGGTCTGTGAAAGGTGTCAGGAGAAAAGGCTGGCAGCCATACCCCTGTCTCCCAGCAACACACCAGAGAATTCACCTGTCAACACAAAATCTCATCATTACTACCTCATAAACACAGTGATATTCTTGACACAGCCATGATGGTTATAAATAGGGGTTGTGTGGCTTACCTTGTGATAGGCACTGATAGATTTCAGAGGCCCGAAAGATTCTGGAGTCATGGACTGAGCCAGGCCATTTTGCCACAACATTGCTGATCACACAGTCAGCATTGCAGACCATCTGAAATCATAAGATGAGGAATATTACACCAATCAATGCACATCACTGGCAATGCAGAGTGTTCGTCAATGGACAATATCAAAAAGTTATGTTCACCTGAACATTAATGCTGTGAAAGGATTTCCTATTCACAAAATCGGCCTCATGGGCACCTGAGGGGCTTTTATCCTTATGTGTGTGCAGTCCACTGCACCAATGACATTGGGGAAACCTGTCACACAAAGTAATGAGTATCCTACTATGTGTTAACAGTTGTCCTGTAATTTGTAGATCCTCTTACCTGCAATCCTATAGAACTCCTCTTTGATGTCACAGAGTCTTCTGTGGCCAGGGAAGGAGATGAAGACATCTGCTAATGCTTTGATAGCCAGACACACACTCCTTATTGTGCGGCAAATTGTGGCCTTGTTCAGCTGTTCTGCATCCCCCACTGAGTACAGGAAGGCTCCACTAGCAAAAAAGCGCAAGGCCACACAAACCATTTGCTCCACACTCAGTGCATGGCTCCGTGCAGTGCGGTGCTTAATCCTGGGACCCAGTAGTCTGCATAGATACCTGATGCCATCTGCAGAAAACCTGTATCTTTCATATAGATGGTCATCAGGGAAGGCCAGTGGGTCCAACCGGTCCCTGAAGACCCTTTCTCGCCTGAAGGTTCTCCTCAGCACAAGTGCTTCTTTCTTCATCCACCACATCTCGCACGAATGGGCATGCCATTGTCAGAGCAGAAAGGAACACACAATTTTGGGCCTTCATATAGGCTAGTGGCCACACCTGGTGCTGGGGGGGTGGGCAAAAGAGGGCGATGCCTTATAACGATGACTTGGTTGTACTGATTGCTGGGAAAATAAAAAAAACCTTAGAAAGATGCCACCGTCCTGTGTGCTCACAATAAGAGCTCATATGTCATGACTCACTTGACTTTACGAGAATATACCTAATTTTTATTTTGAGCTGTGTCATCTTCTTGGAGCTGGGGGAGGAAAGAAAAATAATGATTAATACATTTGTGTTACAGTTAGCATACAGTGTACATTGAAGGCATATCTCACCTCCCTCTCAAGTTTTTTTATTTCAAGGTCCAGTTTCCTAATTGTCCTCTTTTTTATTTCGGACTCCAGTGCAAGATTTTCCATCTTTTTCTTCTTGTACTGAATGTCTATGTCTGCCAGTTCTATTTGGCGCCGGAGGTGGTTGCCATACAACTTTCTGATAGCTTGTGAGCTCTGTGAACACAATACAATTAGCGCAGCTGGAATTTGGCAGGATGTGGTGTCCTTTTATTAATACGCACTATGTTGCCAGGCTGGTTTTCCCACTGTATAGCATCTGGGTCCTGTAAAAGAAATTAGATTTTTTGATTTTGATGAGGACTCCTCACCATTGTAGAGTAAATAGTACTTTCACAGTCTTAACATGATACCTCATGCCTTCTGGAATCCAGAGAGATGGTCTCCTCCTCATCATCGTCTCCATCATGTGCTGTTGCTGCTGCACTGGGGCCTTCACCCTATCACATTTAATCGGATTCATATTGAAGCTAGTAGACAAGACATGCCAGGCCTACAGTATGCCTTTGATGGAGTACTCACTGGATCAGCATCGTCTGGTGCTTGTGCTGGTGGCTCTAACAGGAACACAGTGCTGCCAGGCACTGCAAGGCAATAGGTAAACCAAAGTCAGACAGTCCAAATTGATTCAATATGAATGTGGTTGTATCCCATGTAGAGATGGAAGGACATACCTTGAATGAAGCGGGTGGCATCTTGGGAGGAACCTATGCTCGTCTCTTTCCCCCCAGGGATCCCCTCTAAGACGGGCCTGCCTTTATTTAGCTCCAAGGCCATGTCCTCTGCTGGGGTAAGGTCAGCCTTTGGTGACCCACCACCCGTGCCTTGTCTGTGGGTATTCTTTTTCACTGCTAAAACAGTACAGACAATGTGTGAGCAGGCACCTTCTGGGTACAATATATGCTTGTGCTTTGTTAAATATTAGTCAGGGACCATACCATTCTGCAGAATGTTCTTGTATTTGATTTTGACCTGCTGCCATGTCCGTTTTGGCCCGTTCATGTTTAATCTACACACACACACACACACACACACACACACATTTAATGGAGTCACACTGCAAAAAATTACTTGGTATTTTTGTCTTGTTTTCAGTAAAAATATCAAAAAATTTATCATAGCTTTATACAGTGTGATGGAGTTACTTTACACAATTTCACTCATATCTGCAGTGCATTTCAATTAAAAATTTAACCGTTTCATAATTACAGTACAACTGCATTTTTGGAGATGTGAATTAAATATTTGAATTGTAATTGTGATGTTTCAGCGGAGCGGTGAGTGTGTAATTGTGCACTACTTACGCATTCAGGCGGTCTGCAATACTTTGCCACGCTTTTTCTCTTTGCTTTATCACTGTGGCGGTGTTGCCTTTCTTCTTAATTATATCTTTTACCTCCTCGTATGCCTCCATGAGGATTTGTGCTTCCGACGGGGAAAAGTACGCGGCTCTAGTTGCCATGGTAAATCAGTTAATCTGTGATCTGTGGCGGGGTCTATTTGAGTGAGCCGTGAGCGCGCACCTATCCAGGATTGGTTTCACCTGGCTTAATGAATCCGTGTCTGCTCATCCTGGCTTGGTCTTTGTGCAACCAATTAAGCCTGGACGCACATGTTTTGGCTTCATTGAGCTCAGCTGAGTCATTTATCCCGGATGTCTTAATTCTACTTTTGTGCAACAGGCCCCAGGTCTCCCAACATTAATATTATTATTATTTTTTAATTATTAAAAACATATTTTTTTGTATTTTATGTGACACTCTTATCCAGAGCGACTTACAGTAAGTAGTGAGTGCATACATTTAGTTACTTTTTCATACTCGTCCCCCGTGGGAATCAAACCCACAACTAGGGCTGTTACGGTGACCGTATTAATGCCACACCGGCGGTCACGTGTCATGAATGCAGTCAAATTCCACGTGACCATTTAGTCAAGGTAATTAGGCTTCTCCAAGCTCTGATGCTACTGATGGTCATTAGTAGCCTACCAAAGTTTCTAACTGCCTGGTACTCAGCACTCTATTGTCCCTCTAAACACTTCACGAGAGCCCATGAGCTCATGTTGCACAACATTTCTATAGGCTATGCAATGGTGTAACAAAACAGAATGATGGCCTCTATTAAAAAGAGGATCCTATCAGCTTTCTATAGGCTAGGCCTACTATATAATTATTTCTCAACTTTATTAATATTAAGCACATTGCTTCTATTTACAATGGGAGTATAGCCTACCTGGCTGGCATAAAAAACACTGGAAAAGCGTTGTCCATTTGCTATTTACAGTGGGGCAAAAAAGTATTTAGTCAGCCACCAATTGTGCAAGTTCTCCCACTTAAAAAGATGAGGGAGGCCTGTAATTTTCATCATAGGTACACTTTGGAGGGAGTTGAAAGTCCGTGTTGCCCAGCAACATCCCCAAAACATCACTGCTCTAGAGGAGATCTGCATGGAGGAATGGGCCAAAATACCAGCAACAGTGTGTGAAAACCTTGTGAAGACTTACAGAAAACGTTGACCTCTGTCATGCGAACAAAGGGTATATAACAAAGTATTGAGATAAACTTTTGTTATTGACCAAATACTTATTTTCCACCATAATTTGCAAATAAATTCATGAAAAATCCTACAATGTGATTTTCTGGATTTTTCCCCCCTCATTTTGTCTGTCATAGTTGAAGTGTACCTATGATGAAAATTACAGGCCTCTCATCTTTTTAAGTGGGAGAACTTGCACAATTGGTGGCTGACTAAAGACTTTTTTGCCCCACTGTAAGTGAATAGATGATGGCATGTATTCTTTCCCGCTGCCCATTTCAAGACAGGTGCATGGTTATTGTCCATTCTAAAACTAATTTCACACATGTATATTATTTAGTATATGTAAAGACAAGATTAAGTCAAGAATAGTATGACGGGTGACAATATTAGCCTATCACTTGTGAATGATGTCCAGCATAAGGCAAAAAACAGTGAATGCTTTTTTTTTTTGCTGCTTTTTCTAGTCATAGTCTCTCACCTCATGTAGCCTAGCACATAGGCCCATATGCTTTTCTAAGGTTTTTATCACAACAAAAGTGTCCAAATAACTTCTTAAAATGAAGCACATTAATACGCTTTACAACGGGTGTAGAGCCTAGCTAGCATACAAACACAGCGCGTGTAAGTTTCAAAATGGAGGAAGATCATTTTCACCATAAATGCACCTTGATATTTTTTTTATTTTTAATTGAACCTTTATTTAACCAGGTAGGCTAGTTGAGAACAAGTTCTCATTTACAACTGCGACCCGGCCAAGAATAAATCAAAGCAGTTCGACATATACAACACAGAGTTACACATGGAATAAACGAACATACAGTCAATAATACAGTAGAAAAAAGTATATATACAGTATGTACAAATCAGGTAGGATAAGGGATGTAGTAAGGCAATAAATAGGCCATGGTGGCGAAGTAATTACAATATACCAATTAAACACTGGAGTGATAGATGTGCAAGTAATGGAAGCATTACATGATTACATTACTTGTTTGAATAATCGCATTTGTGGTCACTTTTGAGAATGGTGTTTTCTAGCTAATGGAGCATTTGCGCTTATAGCCTACTACCCTGTGTGCATTGCTGTGCCTATAATGTGAAGAAATATCCTAATAGTTTATCAACATTTTGAGCTAAACATTCTTGTCTGTCAGGCTCATTAGTTGAAACAGGTTTTCTGACGCTATTGGTTGTATTAATTTGGGATCTGTCGCATCCCACCACTGTCCCAGAATATGTTTGGAATATTTATTTCTCACATAGAAAAGGTCATGGGCGATGCCAAGAGTGTGCAAGGTTGTCATCAAGGCAAAGGTTGGCTACTTTGAAGAATCTAAAATCTATTTTGATTTTGTTTAACTTTTTGTGTGCTCATATGTGTTATTTCATAGTTTTGACATCTTCACTATTATTCTACAATGTAGAAAATATTCAAAATAAAGAAAGACCCTTGAATGAGTAGGTGTGTCCAACCTTTTGACTGGTACTGTATTTCAAGAAATGTAGCTGCAAGCAGTCATTAGCAGGGTTCAAGCCCTGTGGCCCCACAGCCCCAACATCAGGACAAATTGGACTTATTACCCTTGGATGAGGTACTTCTGTACTCTTTACCACGCCTGCCAAAAATCAGAAATCAAAATCAAATAGATCAGGTGTTATGCTTTTGATATATTTTTGAATTATTTTTATGATGTTGACATGAAGACGTCTTCTCCTGAATCGCAGGACCAATTGGCACCAAATTAGGTATATAGCTATGGACCCACCTCTTTTAAATGCAATATTTTCCGAAACTCTAGCTCAAACAATATAGCCGCTATACGCCACTAATGTGAATGCCAAGAAGTACAATAGGGTTTCTCACAGCTTTGTTGAATTGTTTCCCACAATCTTTTCCACCTGTAGTTTTATGGTTGAATGTCTGATGTATAGGCTACTAGGTGTATGCGGCTTCTTTAAAATTGAAAATCAAGAGCCTTCCCTCTCAAGTCTCTTCCTCCGCTTCTCTAAATCTTTATTTTCCTGTGGAAGTGCTGACAACACCTTGGGAATCAGAAGCCTCATTCACTTTCTAAGAGGCTTTTTGGCTCAACAATGGAGCTCTACAGGAATGAGAGCTAAACATAGCCGTATTCAGATGTGACCCGAATTCAACCCATCAAACTGCCTCTCCGAAATTGTGCCATTATACACTAGGCTCCTGCACTAGACGCTTCTGGGAGGAACCATAGCATCCTGTAGACAGGATGAGGACAGATGATGCTATTTATTGAATTGATAGAGAAGGTGAAGGGGGTAGATGCTTTATACCTGTGCCTTCAGAAAGTATTCATACCCATTGACTTATTCCACATTTTATTGTGTTACAAACTGAATTCGAAATGGATTAGATAATATTGTAATTATTTCCCATCTACACACATTACCCAATAATAACAAAGGGAAAACATGTTTTTAGAAATTTTAGCAAATGTATTGAAAATGAAATACAGATATCTAATTTACATAAATATTAACATCCCCGAGTCAATACTTTGTCGAAGCAACTTGGCAGTGATTACAGCTGTGAGTGTTTCTGGGTAAGTCTATAAGAGCTTGTTTATCATTGCTAAACAAACATTTTCCGGTCTTGCCATAGATTTTCAAGCAGATTTAAGTCAAAACTGTAACTTTGCCACTCAGGAACATTCACTGTCTTCTTGGTAAGTAACTCCAGTGTAGATTTGGCCTTGTGTTTTAGGCTATTGTCCTTCTGAAAGGTGAATTCATCTCCCAGTGTATGGTGGAAAGCAGACTGAACTAGGATTTCCTCTAGGATTTTGCCTGTACTTAGTTCCATTCCATTTGTTTTTTTTATCCAAGAAAACTCTCTAGTCTAACAATTACAAGCATACCCATAACATGATGCAGTCAACAATATGCTTGAAAATATGGAGTGGTACTCAGTAATGTGTTGTATTGGGTCTGTAACTATTTTAAAGTCACCATTTGGCTTGTGGTGAAATCCCTGAGCGGTTTCCTTCCTCTCCGGCAACTGAGCTAGGAAAGACATCTGTATCTTTTGTAGTTACTGGTTGTATTGATCTGTGTTTGAAATTCACTGCCCGACTGATGGACCTACAGATAATTGTATGTGTGGGAAGAGGAAACATAATTCCACTTTGACATTATGGGGTATTGTGTGTTGGCCAGTGACCACAAATCACAATTGAATCCATTTGAAATTCAAGCTGTAACACAACAAAACGTAGAAAAAGTCAAGGGTTGGGAATACTTTCTGAAGTCACTGTATACAGTGCATTTGGAAAGTATATAGACCCCTTGGCTTTTTACACATTTTGTAACTTTACAGCCTTATTCTAAAATGTATTAAATAAATACAAAATCCTCATCAATCTAAACACAATACCCCATAATGACAAAGCAAAAACAGGTTTTTAGAAATGTATAAAATAAAAAGAGACCCTTATTTACATAAGTATTTCAGACCTTTTTACTATGAGACTTGGAATTGAGCTCATGTGCATCCTGTTTCTATTGATCATCCTTGAGATTTTTCTACTACTTGTTTGGAGTCCATTTGTGGTAAATTCAATTGATTGGACATGATTTGGAAAGGCACAAACCTGCCTATATAAGGTCCCACAGTTGACAGTACATGTCAGAGCAACAATCGAGCCATGGGGTCGAAGGAATTGTCCGTAAAGCTCTGATGCACGATTGTGTCGAGGCACAGATCTGGGGAAGGGTACCAAAACATTTCTGCAGCATTGAAGGTCCCTAAGAACACAGTGGCTTCCACCATTCTTAAATGTTTAGAACCACAAAGACTCTTCCTAGGGCTGGCCACCCAGCCAAACTGCGCAATCGGGGGAGAAAGGCCTTGGTCAAGGAGGAGTGGCTTCGGGACAAGTCTCTGAATGTTCTTGAGTGGCCCAGCCAGAGCCCGGACTTAAACCTGATCGAACACCTGTGGAGAGTATTGAGAAGAGCAGAGTGGCGACACTCCCTATCCAACCTGACAGAGCTTGAGAGGATCTGCAGAGAAGAATGGGAGAAACTCCCTAAATACAGGTGTGCCAAGCTTGTAGTGTCATACCCAAGAATGCTTGAGGCTGTAATCGCTGCCTAATGTGTTTCAACAAAGTCCTGAGTAAAGGGTCTGAATGTAATTGTGATTTTTCTGTTTTTTTCATTTGCAATAAATGTGCAAACATTTCTTAACCTGTTTTTGCTTTGTCGCTATGGGGTATTGTGTGTAGATTTGACGAGGATGAAAAAAATTATAGTTTCATTTTGTAATGTAACAAAATGTGGAAAAGTGAAGGGGTCTGAATTCTTTCCAAATGCACCGTATAATATTGAAGGAAGGTTCAGGGCCTTAATTTAATTCCATTCAATAAATGTTTGTATATTGCTGACTCACGTCGCAGAAGCTCCTTTGTCAAAGCACCATTGTAACAGGGTGACAAATACACATCCCACCTTGAATAGAATATTTTGCTCTTGCGTGAAGGTTGAGCACAGCCTGCTCTGAGACACAGTTGGAATCAAGGAAAGAGAAAGGCGCCTCTAAAGGTGAAACATATATGAACTGTTTGGACTCGCAATCGGCATTATGTGTCTGGAGGATTTGGTGTCAGACACGGTCCTTTTTCTTGCGGTGTCTAAAGTAGGTCATAGAGCTCTGAACGGTCTTTCAGCAATATGTTTTTCTTCATTTGACTAATCTACTGCGAGAGGGAGGACATACTCTGGGACTACATTTCCTGCACTTGTGGACACTTCTGCCAACTCTTCCTCTCGCCTTCCTCCTCCCCTCTCGCAGTGCTATCTAGTGGTTTACTGCAAATGAAGCTGTGCTGAATGCATGTGAACATAATGCCCGTTAAAGGGCTTTGCCATCAGAAGCTGAGATAAGGTGCTCTCTCTCTCTCTCTCTCTCTCTCTCTCTCTCTCTCTCTGCCGCACTGCTTTTAAGTCCCGCAGCCTTTGAAGTGAAGGCAATTGGTTCTTACTTTGTGTATTGCCATGGAAACGCTGGGATTCTGCCCACCAAGGGCTCTGTAATGTGAGTCTCGCAGGTGTGGGACCAAAATGTGTCACTGTCAGTTTTCGATAGTTATCATCACTCTTCCTCACTCAGAAGTGTGTGTGCTCGTGTGTGTGTGATGGAAAGTTTCCCTTCTTATTGCTCTCTTGCATGTGTCAGTGTGACTTTCAAAAGGAATATTTGACACAATTTAGTGTAGGTTTGTGTATTCCTAACGCGATGCAAGTGTATCTCTCAGGTGTGTGTTCTCCCTCTCCTTCCAAAAATAATATCTCAGCGGCAGGTGGATCTAATTTGATAGAACTTCAACAAAAACATCCTCCCCGGTCTAGTTTACCCTTCAACATACACATGCACACACACACACACACACACACACACACACACTTCAAACAATGTGTGTGTGTAGACAGAAAGTGTTCATTCCTGGGGAATAAGGTGTGTGTGATGTCCTTCTGACAATGGGTCTGGGACCAGGCCGGGAAGGATACTGTGTCATTTGTCACACAGGGGCCATTAGAAAATGTGTAAACCACACTTGCCTGAGCTTTAGTAGACAGCCGCTGTGCTAACTTTGAGCCAGGAGGAAAAGGTGAACGCCGGTAATGGAACTCGTTTGTCAAAAGCCTGACCTTGTCCAGAATTGCTTCTGTCTTTAACAGGGATGTAAAGGGGGAAAATTCCTCATGAAGGATACAAACCATGCAGGCCCTTCCAGCTCGGCCCTCTGGGCTAACGCATCCGTCTGGGACTGGACTGGCCAGTACATATGTATTTTGGACTGATAGTGTAAAATACATATTGTTGCCACTCACCCACACCTGTCTCCACTCTGCTCATTAGCGCCATGGAATAATTAAGCAGTAGTTTTTCCCCCTCCCGTCTTCCGTATCCTGTTGGTACTTATACATGAATATGTAAATGTTAATATTAAGATAATTTTAGTTGATGTTACATTTGATATGCTGTTGCCATTTTTAGTGCAAATTCTTGCCAGTCCAGCATGTAAGATATCCTCAGTTTGATACATTTCAATGGTTGTGGTGTATTTCCCTATTACACCACAACCATTTCTTATCCTGCACGCTTTCCCCAATGTGTGTGGAATAAAACCCTGCTATTTGGACTCCTGCTTTATCTCCTCAATTCATCCGCATTCTGAACCAGTCGAAACCTCCTTATACAGTCCACCTTTCCTTGAAATACAGTACCAGTCAAAAGTTTGGACACACCTACTCATTCAAGGGTTTTTCTTTATTTTTTACTATTTTCTACATTGTAGAATAATAGGGAAGACATCAAAACTATGAAATAACACACATGGAAACATGTAGTAACCAAAAGTGTTAAACCTATCAAAATATATTTGGTAGCCACCCTTTGCCTTGATGACAGCTTTGCACACTCTTGGTATTCTCTCAACCAGCTTGACCTGGAAAGCTTTTCCAACAGCCTTGAAGGAGTTCCCATATATGCTGAGCACTTGTTGGCTGCTTTTCCTTCACTCTGTAAAAATCTTTGGTCATAGATACCTCACATAAATCTCAAATTTGTACTCATCAGACCAAATTACAGATTTCCACCGGTCTAATGTCCATCGCTCATGTTTCTTGGCTGAAGCAAGTCTTGTTTTCTTATTGGTGTCCTTTTAGTAGTGGTTTCTTTGCAGAAATTCGGCCATAAAGGCCTGATTCACACAGTCTCCTTTGAACAGTTGATGTTGAAATATGTCTGTTACTTGAACTCTGTAAAGCATTTATTTGGGCTGCAATTTCTGGGGCTAGTAATTCTAATGAACTTATCCTCTGCAGCAGAGGTAACTTTGAGTCTTCCTTTAGTGTGGCGGTCCTCATGAGAGCCAGTTTCATCATAGCGCTTGATGGTTTTTGCGACTGCACTTGAAGAAACTTTAAAAGTTCTTGACATTTTCCGGATTGACTGACCTTCATGTCTTAAAGTAATGATGGACTGTTGTTTCTCTTTGCTTATTTGAGCTGTTCTTGCCATAATATGGACTTGGTCTTTTACCAAATAGGGCTATCTTCTGTATACCACCCCTACCTTGTTACAACACAACTGATTTGGCTCAAACGCATTTTAAGAAGAAAATAAATTTCACTTTTATCAAGGCACACCTGTTCATTGAAATGCATTCCAGGTGACATGAAGCTGGTTGAGATAATGCCAAGAGTGTGCAAAGCTGTCATCAAGGCAAAGGGTGGCTCCTTTAAAAATCTCAAATATAAAATCAATTTTGATTTGTTTAACACTTTTTTTGGTTGCAACATGATTCCATGTGTTTTTTCATAGTTTGGATGGCTTCACTATTATTCTATGATGTAGAAAATAGTTTAAAAAAATAAAGAAAACTCGTGAATGATTAGGTGTGTCCAAACCTTTCATTGCTACTGTATTTAAAAAATATATATTCTAAATCCCCTCCAAAAACCAGACATCTTAAAATGATGCCATTAACCCTTCGACCTAACCCTGCCGTCTCAAAGGAGCGAGTTCAAACAGCTCAGGGAAGGCTAGTAAAACCTTTTATTCACAGGGTTTATTCTATTCAATTCTCCAGCAGTACTAGACAATCATCTTCTCAGTTCTTTCTATGTAGATTAGATCTAGAACCAGTCTGTATGTGACCAGACTCAGGTTGGTAGAATAAGCCATCTCCCCTCTAACCATGGGCTTATTTACTGGGTCATTAAGCCTGGCTGCTCTGCAGTCAGCATAGTGTCTGTGCTAACAGACAGGCCCTGTGGTCTAACGATGGCTTAGTGACAGACAGACAGACAGACAGACAGACAGACAGACAGACAGACAGACAGACAGACAGGCAGGCAGGCAGGCAGGCAGGCAGACAGGCAGTCAACAGAACAGTACCAACTATAGAGCCTGTCTGATCTGTTATGATCTCTTATCTAAGAGATCAGGGGTTCTCAAACCTCTCCTTGAGGACCCCCCAGCGGTTCCATGTATTTTAACTATTGCACAGCTAGCACACCGGATTCAAATGGTCAACTAATTATCAAGCTCTTGACTAGGTGAATCAGCTTGGTCAGTAGGTTCAGGGCTACAACAACATTGTTAAACGTCTGGGGGGTCCCTGCGGAGAGGTTTGAGAACCCCTGATCTAAGCTGACGATCTGTAACCGGAGGGGTACGAAACGGATTGATCAGAGGGAGGAGAGGCAAGCTGCCTCTTTTTGAACGGCTGTATCTTTATTGGGAAATGTCTGTGGAACACTCCTGATACCACAGGGGATTATGGCGGGCCGGGGGCGATTCTGTTTTCATAATGAAGCATTCTTTAACTACCACCAGTTTGATTGTGCTTTCGTATGCTAATCGTCTCTCTTGCTGTCTCTGTAATCAGAGTGATTGCATGACTGGCTGTGACCGTATGAGATCCAGTGACCACCGGTGTTCTCTAGTCTTTAATACTGTATGGCTGTGGCTGTTCTGCCTGTGTGAGCATGACCATATCAGTCTTCCTTTAAGCTACACATCTCTGTTCCTGAGGTCATACTAGCCTTGTGCCCTGCTCTCCATCAGGCTGGGGAGAGAGAGGGAGGGAGATATGTGTCTGTCTGCTTGCTTGGATACCCTGCTCATTTTTATTCTCTATTGCCTGTCCTATTAGTAGAGGGCCTCAGCCCATTCCCACAGCCCCTGCTCATGACCAAGCCCTAATAATGACAGAGATCTAGACAAACACACACACACACACACCTGTTCCCCAGGAGGCACAACCTTAACCTGCTATGCGCACAATGTTTTAAAGATGGGAATTGGGAAAGGACCCAGTGAGCAAAATGGCATTGAAAAGATGCCTAAAAGCTGTGTTTTCCAAACGTTCCGGTTAGGTTAATTTGAGGTTCTGAGTGAAAGGTGAGAAGATGTCTTTTTAGGACGTTTCAAATATACTGAACAAAAATACACCCAACTTGCAGCAGTTTAGAAGATTTTACTGAGCTACAGCTCATATAAGGAAATCAGTCAATTGAAATGAATTCATTAGGCCCTAATCTATGGATTTCACATGACTGGGAATACAAATATGCATCTGGTCACAGATACTTTAAAAGAAAGGCAGGAGTGTGGATCAGAAAACCAGACAGATATCATGCAGCGAGACACAACTTCTTCGCATAGAGTTGATCAGGCTGTTGATTGTGGCCTGTTTTCCCACTCCTCTTCAATGGCTGTGCAAAGTTGCTGGATATTGGCGGGAACTAGAACACGCTGTCGTAGACGTTGACCCAGAGCATCCTAAACATGCTCATTGGGTAACATGTCTGGTGAGTATGCAGACAATGGAAGAACTGAGACATTTTCAGCTTCCAGGAATTGTGAACAGATCCTTGCGACATTGTGCCGTACATTATCATGCTGAAAAATTAGGTGATGGTGGTAGATGAATGGGCCTCAGGATCTCGTCACGGTATCACTGTGTATTCAAATAGTCATCGACAAAATGGAATTGTGTTAATTGTCCGTAGCTTATGCCTGCCCATATCATAACCCCATTGCCACCATGGGTCACTCTGTTCACAACATTGACTTCAGTAAACCGCTCGCCCACACGACACCATACACGTGGTGTGTCGTTGTAAGGCTGGTTGGACGTACTGACAATTTCTCTAAAATGATGGCAGTGGCTTATAGTAGAGAAATGAACCTTCAATTCTCTGGCAACAGCTCTGGTGGACATTTCTGCAGTCAGCATGCCAATTGCACGCTCCCTCAACTTGAGACATCTGTGGCATTGTGTTTTGTGACAAAACTGCATATTTTAGTGGCCTTTTATTGTCCCCAGCACAAGGTGTACCTGCAGTTCAATCCCTTCTTTCCGTCGATTTAAAGTTTGCGCCTTTTCCATAACATGAGTCTTTTGAAAGTGGTATTTCTCTACACAAGACACAAAAATCGTTATAATCCTATGTAAAGCCAGAATGATGTGAGCTACAGACTAATAAGTCACCACCATCGAAAGATGACTCTCATGAACACGACTATGTCGATTGTCTAGCTCTACGACACGCACAAGCTTTACGACAGTCGTCTGAACACTGTTATGGATGTCCTCATTTCGAAGAGGTATGACTGTCTCTCAGATATAGGACAGACACTTCAAAACCATATTCCTTATACATTTGTTGACTGTCTGTTTTGCCATGTACAACTGTGTTATTCAATGTGTTTTTGTTGGGCCAAATTCAATGTTTTTTCAAATAACTTTGAATATAGTGTACCAGTGAAAGGTTTGGACACTTACTCATTCAAGGGTTTTATTTTTTACTATTTTCTACATTGTAGAATAATAGTGAAGACATCAAAACTATGAAGTAACACATATGGAATCATGTAGTAACCAAAAAAGTGTTAAACAAATCAAAGTATATGTTAGATTCTTCAAAGTATCCAACCTTTGCCTTGATGACAGCTTTGCACTCTCTTGCCATTCAATTAAAGAGAAATTGCAGAAATGTAGAGCGGAAGTGGAGAAAGTCAGTTGCAGGTCCATTATGATATTCTGAGAGAGTAACTTGACATATATACCAAGGCAATTAGAAATGCCAGACGGATTCATTTTTCTAACTTGATCAATATTAATCAGAGTAATTAGGGAATGCTCTTCTCAACAATTGATGGCCTGATAAATCATCCCCCCTAAAACCTATGTGAACTTTCAGCCCAACCCATAAATGTAATGAGTGTGCGGCATATTTCAGAGATAAGATAACCAACATTAAGCTGGGTATCAGTCAAACAACACCTGATAAGAAGTTTGATATTTGCTCTAGCCTACCACGTAAAGGCACTATGGATTTATTTTCCGTTGTTGACACAGACATGCTCAGGAAAGTGATATCACAACTTGACTTCTATCTGCCTTCTCAATTCTATCCCCACCAACTTCTTACAAACCAGTTTTTAATTGCATATCTGAAGAAGTGCAAGCTATTGTTCATCACTCCCAGTTCACAGGCACTTTCCCCACTGCATTAAAAACTGATATGGTGAAACCCCTTGTGAAGAAAATTCATCAAGATTGTTCAGCTCTTAACAATTTTTGGCCAAACTTCCATTCTTAAGCAAAATTCTGGAGAAATTGGTTTCAAACAGCTAAAAAAAAAATTATGCCCACCACAGCACAAAGACCGCCTTAGTTAAAGTGGTAAATAAACTTAGAGCCAACACAGATGCCAAACAACTCTCTGTCCTTGTACTCTTGGATTTAAGTGCAGCATTCAAATGACGCCCTTCTGGATATACTGGAGAGGCGGCCTGTCCAGTTCTAAATTGGTTTAGGACCAATTTGACCAGTCAATATTTTTTTAGTCACCCTTGGTGAACATACATATCACGTGGTGTTCCACAAGGTTCGATTTTGGGTCCTGTACTGTTTAGTTTACACAGTGCATTCAGAAGGTATTCCGACCCCCTGTATTTTTCTTCATTTTGTTATGATACAGCCTTATTCTAAAATTCTATCATTTTTTCCCCCTCATCTACAGTTGAAGTCGGAAGTTTACATACACTTGTGTTGGAGTCATTAAAACTTGTTTTTCAACCACTCCACAAATGACTTGTTAACAAACTATAGTTTTGGCAAGTCGGTTAGGACATCTACTTTGTGCTTGACACAAGTAATTTTTCCAACATTTGTTTACAGACAGATTATTTCACTTATAATTCACTGTGTCACAATTCTAGTGGGTCAGAAGTTTACATACACTAAGTTGACTGTGCCTTTAAACAGCTTGGAAAATTCCAGAAAATGATGTCATGGCTTTAGAAGCTTCTGATAGGCTAATTGACATCATTTGAGTCAATTGGAGGTGTACCCGTGGATGTATTTCAAGGCCTACCTTCAAACTCAGTGCTTCTTTGCTTGACATCATGGGAAAATCAAAAGAAATTGCCAAGACCTCAGAAAATTGTAGACCTGCAAGTCTGGTTCATCCTTGGGAGCAATTTCCAAATGCCTGAAGGTACCTCATTCATCTGTACAAACAATAGAACGCAAGCGGGAGCGTCATACTGCTCAGGAAGGAGATGCGTTCTGTCTTCTAGAGATGAACGTACTTTGGTGCGAAAAGTGCAAATCAATCCAAGAACAGCAGCAAAGGACCTTGTGAAGATGCTGGAGGAAACAGGTAAAAAGGTATCTATATCCACAGTAAAACAAGTCCTATATCTACATAACCTGAAAGGCCGCTCAGCAAGGAAGAAGCCACTGCTCCAAAACCGCCATAAAAAAGCCAGACTACGGTTTGCAACTGCACATGGGGACAAAGATCCTACTTTTTGGAGAAATGTCCTCTGGTCGGATTAAACAAAAATAGAACTGTTTGGCCATGATGAATATCTTTATGTTTGGTGGAAAAAGGGGGAGGCTTGCAAACCGAAGAACACCGTCTCAACTGTGAAGCACGGGGGTGGAAGCATCATGTTGTGGGGGTGCTTTGCTGCAGGAGGGGCTGGTGCACTTCACACAATAGATGGTATCATGAGGCAGGACAATTAAGTGGATATATTGAAGCAACATCTCAAGACATCAGTCAGAAAGTTAAAGCTTGGTCACAAATGGGTCTTCCAAATGGACAATGACCCCAAGCATACTTCCAAAGTTGTGGCAAAATGGCTTAAGGACATCGAAGTCAAGGTATTGGAGTGGACGTCACAAAGCCCTGACCTCAATCCCATAGAAAATGTGTGGGCAGAACTGAAAAAGTGTGTGCGAGCAAGGAGGCCTACAAACCTGACTCAGTTACACCAGCTCTGTCAGGAGTAATGGGCCAAAATTCACCCAACTTATTGTGGGAAGCTTGTGGAAGGCTTCCTGAAACGTTTGACCCAAATTAAACAATTTAAGCTAAAATAAATCATTCTCTCTACTATTATTCTGACATTTCACATTCTTAAAAGAAAGTGGTGATCCTAACTGATCTAAGACAGGGAATATTTACTAGGATTAAATGTCAGGAATTGTGAAACTGAGTTTAAATGTATTTGGCTAAGGTGTATGTAAACTTCCGACTTCAACTGTATCTACACACAATACCCCATAATGAGAAAGCAAAAACAGGTTTTAGAAATTTCAGCAAATGTAAATTATATTCTGCATAGGTATTCAGACCCTTTACTCAGTACTCGAGTCTTCTTGGGTATGACACTACATGCTTGGCACACCTGTGTTTTTTGGAGTTTCTCCCATTCTTCTCTGAAGATCCTCTCAAGGTCTGTCATGTTGGTTGGGGAGTGTCTCTGCACAGCTATTTTTCAAGTCTCTCCACATGTTCGATTGGGTTCAAGTCCGGGCTCTTGGTGGGCCACTCAAGGACATTGAGACTTGTCCCGAAGTCACTCCCTGTGTTGTCTTGGCTGTGTACTTAGCGTTGTGGTCCTGTTGGAAGGTGAACGTTTACCACAGTAGGGGGTCCTGAGTTCTCTGGAACAGGTTTTCATCAACGATCTCTCTGTACTTTGCTTCGATCATCTTTCCCTCCATCCTGACTAGTCTCCCAGTCCCTGCTACTGAAAAGCATCCCCACAGCATGATGCTGCCACCACCATGCTTCACCGTAGGGATGGTATTGGCCATGTGATGAGTGTTGCCTGGTTTCCTCCAGATGTGACACTTGGCATTCAGGCCAAAGAGTTCAATCTTGGTTTCATCAGACCAGAGAGTCTTGTTTCTCATGGTCTGATAGTCCTTTAGGTGCCTTTTGGAAAACTCCAAGAGGACCTGTATGTGCCTTTCACTGAGGGGTGGCTTCCGTCTGGCCACTCGACCATAAAGGCCTGATTGGTGGAGTGCTGCAGAAATGGTTGTCCTTTTGGAAGGTTCTGTCATCTCCACAGAGGAACTCTGGAGCTCTCTCAGATTAACCGTTGGGTTCTTGGTTACCTCCTTGACCAAGGCCCTTCTCCCCCAATTGCTCAGGTTGGCTGGGTGGCCAGCTCTCGGAAGGTTCCAAACGTCTTCCATTTAAGAATTGATGGAGGCCAGTGTGTTCTTGGGGACCTTCAATGCTGCAGAAATGTTTTGGTATCATGTCTCGGAGCTCTACGGACAATTTCTTCAACCTCATGGCTTGGTTTTTGCTCTGACGTACACTGTCAACTGTGGAACCTTATATAGACACGTGTGTTCCTTTCCAAATTATGTCCAATCAAATTATAGAAAAATCTCAGGAATGATCAATGGAAACAGGTTGCACCTGAGCTCAATTTCGAGTCTCATAGTTAAGTAAATAAAAAAAAACATGTAATTCTAAAAACCTGTTTTCGCTTTGTCATTATGGGGCATTGTGTGTAGATTGATGAGGAATTTGTTTTATTTAATCCATTTTAGAATAAGGCTGTAAGATGACAAAATGTGGAAAGAGTAAAGGCGTCTGAATACATTCCGAATGCACTGTATATGTTACCCCTTGGCAGTGTCATCAGAAAGCACAGCATGGATTTTCACTGCTACGCAGACGATACACAGCTTTGCATTTCTGTGTCACCAGAGGATTTTAGCTCCACGGATAAATGATTAGACCGTATTAGTGATTTATATACTTGGATGGCTCATAACTTCCTGGAGCTAAATGAAGACAAGACCAAAGTACATATTGTTGGAGCCAAAGCACAGAGACAGAATCTGGCCTCACATTGTAATTCACGTTCAATAAAGATAAAATACCATGTAAAAGAAAACTAGGTATTTTGGTTATTAAACCCATCCACAATTGTGCACCCCAATTACATGTCAGACATGCTTTTAAGTTATGTACCCAGTAGGTCCCTCAGGTCCTCTGACACTGGCCTTTTAACTATCCCAAAGCTTAGGACCAAGAGGCATGGAGAGGCAGCTTTTAGTTACTGCCTCTGGAATGGCCTGCCAGAGAACCTGAGGGGGGCCGAAACTGTGGACATATTTAAGAGATCTTAAAACACACCTTTTCAGATTTGCTTTTCCTTTGGGTTATTTTTAGTCATTTGGGTACTGTCATTATTTTTGTTTTAAATCTTATGTATGTTATGTAGTAAATATTTCATGTAGCCACCAAATATGGAGTTGTCACGGTTGTGTGGAGAGACGTGAAACTTCCAAACAAAAAAAGAAACAAACAATGAACCGTAACATTAGAGGTGCTACATGCACTAACGCAAAACAAGATCCCACAAAAAAAACAGTCGGGAAATGGCTGCCTAAATATGATTCCCAATCGGAGATGACGCTAAATAGCTGCCTCTGATTGGGAACCATACCAGGCCAACATAGAAATACACCAACCTAGATTACCCACCCTAGTCACACCCCGACCTAACCAAAATAGAGAATAAAAAGGCTCTCTATGGTCAGGGCGTGACAGGAGTGTTATTCAGTAATGTGTTGTATTGGATTTTACCTAAACATAACAGTTTGTATTCAGGACAGGACGTGAAATGCTTTGCCAATTTTTTGCAAAATTATTTTAGTGGCTTGTTGCAAAAAGGATGTAGAGTGGGGCAAAAAAAAAAATTTGTCAGCCACCAATTGGCTGTCTTGTATGTCTTCCATTTCCTAATAATTGCTCCCACAGTTGATTTCTTCAAACTAAGCTGCTTACCTATTGCAGATTCAGTCTTCCCAGCCTAGTGCAGGTCTACAATTTTGTTTCTGGTGTCCTTTGACAGCTCTTTGGTCTCGGGCATAGTGGAGTTTGGAGTGTGACTGTTTGAGGTTGTGGACAGGTGTCTTTTATACTGATAACAAGTTCAAACAGATGCCATTAATACAGGTAACGAGTGGAGGACAGAGGAGCCTCTGTGAGAGCCAGAAATCTTGCTTGTTTGTAGGTGACCAAATACTTATTTTCCACCATAATTTGCAAATAAATTCATTAAAAATCCCACAATTGGTGGCTGACTAAATACTTTTTTGCCCCACTGTAGCTAGATGTAGTAGGCTAATGTTAACTCGTTGGCCTGGCGTTAGGCTAGCGATGAAGCATTTTAGCCAGGCAGCCTAGGATAACATCTACAAGCGTGTACTGTATGACAGAGTCAGACTGTTTCGACAACATAAAAGAGAGAAGGATGTCATTGGCGTTTCTCTACAAGTAGTGTGAGTCCACGTGTTTTGTTCTACTTACACACATTATGTTATATCTCGCTCTTCATTACTCAATGCCTAGGTTTACCTCCAATGTACTCACATCCTACCTTACCTTTGTCTGTACACTATGCCTTGAATCTATGCTATCGTGCCCAGAAACCTGCTCCATTTTCTCTCTGTTCTGAACGTCTTTAGCCGTACCCTTATCCTACTTCTCCTCTGTTCCTCTGGTAATGTGGAGGTTAATCCAGGTCCTGCAGTGCCCAGCTCCACTCCCACCTCCCAGGTGCTCTCATTTGTTGACTTCTGTAAAAGGAAAAGCCCTGGTTTCATGCATGTTAACATTAGAAGCCTACTCCCTACGTTTGTTTTACTCACTGCTTTAGCGCACTCTGCCAACCCAGATGTCTTAACCGTGTCTGAATGCTGGCTTAGGAAAACCACCAAAAACCCTGAAGTCTCCATTGCTAACTATAACGTTTTCCGCTAAGATAGAACTGCCAAAGGGGGCGGTGTTGCAATCTACTGCAAAGATGTCCTGTTCTGTCCTACTATCCAGGTCTGTACCCAAACAATTTGAGCTTCTACTTCAAAAAATTCACCTTTCCAGAAATAAGTCTCTCACTGTTGCCGCTTGCTATAGACCTCCCTGCCCCCAGCTGTGCCCTCGATACCATATGTGAATTGATTGCCCCCCATCTATCTTCTGAGTTCCTGCTACTAGGTGACCTAAACTGGGACATGCTTAAAACCCCGGCCATCCTACAAACTAAGCTTGATGCCCTCAATCTCACACAAATTATTAATGAACCTACCAGGTACAACCCCAAATCAGTAAACACGGGCACCCTCATAGATGTCATCCTAACTAATTCGCCCTCCAAATACACCTCTGCTGTTTTCAATCAAGATCTCAGCGATCACTGCCTCATTGCCTGCATCCGTAATGGGTCTGCGACCAAACGACCACCCCTCATCACTGTCAAACGCTCCCTGAAACACTTCTGCGAGCAGGCCTTTCTAATCGACCTGGCCGGGGTATCCTGGAATGACATTGACCTCATCCCGTCAGTAGATGATGCCTGGCTATTCTTTAAAAGTGCCTTCCTTTCAAAAAATGTAGAACTAGGAAAAGATATAGTCCTTGGTTCACTCCAGACCTGTCTGCCCTTGACCAGCACAAAAACATCCTGTGGCGTTCTGAATTAGCATCGAATAGCCCCCGTGACATGCAACTTTGCTATGGCAAGCTTTTTCAAACAGAAATTTTCATCCTATAGTACTAACTCAAAACAATTCTGGGACACTGTAAAGTCCATGGAGAATAAGAGCACCTCCTCCCAGCTGCCTACTGCCCTGAGGCTAGGAAACACTGTCACCACCGATAAATTCACTATAGAATTTCAATAAGCATTTCTCTACGGCTGGCCATGCTTTCCACATGGCTACCCCTACCCTGGTCAACTTCCACAGCAACCCGCCAAAGCCCCCACCATTTCTCCTTTACCCAAATCCAGATAGCTGATGTTCTGAAAGAGCTGCAAAATCTGGACCCCTACAAATGACCCGGGCTAGACAATCTGGACCCTCTCTTTCTAAAATGATCTGCCGAAATTGTTGCAACCCCTATTACTAGCCTGTTCAACCTCTCTTTCGTATCGTCTGAGATTCCCAAAGATTGGAAAGCTTCCGCGGTCATCCCCCTCTTCAAAGGGGGTGACACTCTAGACCCAAACTGCTACAGACCGATATCTATCCTACCCTGTCTTTCTAAGGTCTTCGAAAGCCAAGTTAACAAACAGATTACTGACCACTTCGAATCCCACCATACCTTCTCCGCTATGCAATCTGGTTTCAATCTGGTTTCAGAGCTGGTCATGGGTGCACCTCAGCCATGCTCAAGGTTCTAAACGACATCATAACCCCCATCGATAAGAGACATTACTGTGCAGCCATATTCATCGACCTGGCCAAGGCTTTCGACTCTGTCAATCACAACATTCTTATTGGCAGACTCGACAGCCTTGGTTTCTCAAATGATTGCCTCGCCTGGTTTACCAACTACTTCTCTGATAGAGTTCAGTGTGTCAAATCGGAGGGCCTGTTGCCTGGACCTCTGACAGTCTCTATGGGTGTGCCACAGGGTTCAATTCTCGGGCCGACTCTCTTTTCTGCATACATCAATGATGTTGCTCTTGCTGCTGGAGATTCTCTGATCCACCTCTACGCAGACGACACCATTCTGTATACTTCTGGCCCCTCCTTGGACACTGTGTTTAACTAACCTCCAGACGAGCTTCAATGCCATACAACTCTCCTTCCGTGGCATGCTATTCAATCGATCACTGCCCGCACCTGCTCGCCCGTCCAGCATCACTACTCTGGACGGCTCTGACTTAGAATACGTGGACAACTACAAATACCTGGGTGTCTGGTTAGACTGTAAACTCTCCGTCCAGACTCACATTAAGCATCTCTAATCCAAAATGAAATCTAGAATTGACTTTCTATATTGCAACAAAGCATCCTTCACTCATGCTGCCAAACATACCCTCGTAAAACTGACCATCCTACCGATCCTCGACTTCGGTGATGTCCTCTATAAAATAGCCTTCAACACTCTACTCAACAAACTGGATGCAGTCTATCACAGTGCCATCCGTTTTGTCACTAAAGCCCCATACACTACCCACCATTGCGACCTGTACGCTCTCGTTGGTTGGCCCTCGCTTCATACTCGTCGCCAAACCCACTGGCTACAGGTTATCTACAAGTCTCTGCTAGGTAAAGCCCCGCCTTATCTCAGCTCACTGATCACCATAGCAGCACCCACTCGTAGCACGCGCTCCAGCAAGTATATCTCACTGGTCACCCCCAAAGCCAATTACTCCTTTGGTCGTCTTTCCTTCCAGTTCTCTGCTGCCCATGACTGGAACGAATTGCAAAAATCTCTGAAGCTGGAGACTCACATCTCCCTCACTAGCTTTAAGCACCAGCTGTCAGAGCAGCTTACAGATCACTGCACCTGTACATAGTCCATCTGTAAACAGCCCGTCTATCTACAGTGCCTTGCGAAAGTATTCGCCCCCCCTTGAACTTTGCGACCTTTTGCCACATTTCAGGCTTCAAACATAAAGATATAAAACACCCAATTTTTCAGTGTTTGATTTGTTAAAAAAGTTTGAAATATCCAATAAATGTCGTTCCACTTCATGATTGTGTCCCACTTGTTGTTGATTCTTCACAAAAAAATACAGTTTTATATCTTTATGTTTGAAGACTGAAATGTGGCAAAAGGTCGCAAAGTTCAAGGGGGCCGAATACTTTTGCAAGGCACTGTAGCTGAATCCACAAATTTGAAGGGGTGTCCACATACTTTTGTATATATAGTGTATTTATGCGTCTAACTTTCTCACTCATCATTATTCACGATTCGGTAGCATCCACATTAATGTAGAAGTGTTTAGAAACACATTCTTATTTACAATAAAAGTGACTCCAAAATGACACAATACATTATTTACCATTCATTTCTGTTGGGCAGAAAATAATCTGAAACACAACCTAAACAAACAGCAAATGCATCCAACAAGTTTGTGGAGTCAAAAGCTTGATGTAATCATTGAGTGCTAGGAATATGGGACCAAATACTAAACTGTTGACTACTTTAATACACACAAGTGTGTCTCATACTTTTGGTCCTCTAAAATGTGGGGAATATTTACAAAAGTGCTGTAATTTATAAACGGTTCACCCAGTATGGATTGAAATACCCTCAAATTAAAGCTGACACAGTCTGCACTTTAACCTCACAGTCATTGTATCATTTCAAATCCAAAGTATTGGAGTACAGAGCCAAAACCAAAAATGTCACTGTCCCAATACTTGTGAAGCTTTCTGCTTTACTGATTGAACTGGTACACCATCACCATGTACAGATGATAACTGACCATTCCAGCCCCTCCACATCCTCAGACTCCCGTCTTTCCCCTTCAGTCGCGCAAGTTTAAAACGGTTGTCTTAAGGCAATTTTACACACTGTTATGAAGGGATCAATAAACTATCAAGCACGGCGGCTAAATAACAGTCATTAAGGAAGCGCTGAGTGAATTGATTTGACACTGAAAGAAGTTGATCTCCTTTTTAACTAGTTGTTCTTTCGGATAAGCGGCAGAGTGATGGGAAATGGCACAACATAAATCCGGGGGTGCGTTCAGTTCGGTTCAATGTTTACTACGTTTGTGTGACTGTTTGTACTAAACGACACAATTCCCCAAAACAGTGGGCAGCATTCTTATTATGAAATACGTCTGCTCCCGTTTGATGGGTGTGGCGTGGTCAATTTGAGATTGACCATTTTTAAATTGCAAAACTCATGCAGCACACCATACACGATTGTCCTCTGGGCCATCATAATCATGCCGTACTTGAAATGGTCGTACAGTACAGTACAATTTCCTTTGAATGAAACTTTTAACACCGTTCTGTCGTACTGAACGCACCCCGGGTGTAGAATCCTTTGTTTGACCTGTGACCTCAAACTTTAGTTACTCGTATGTCTTCTGTTCTGAGAGATGTTACTTAGAGAATCCCTCCCTTACTTAGAGAATTCCTCCCTATCTGTCTATCCCCTCCCCTTCCTCTTTCCATTTTTGTCTGTCTCTCTCGCTCTCTCTCTCTCTTATGGCTGTTCCTCTGTTCCCTTTGTTATCTGTGTCTGTCTGACTTAGTCTGTCAATCTCTGTCACTCTCCCTCTCTCTGTCACTCGCTTTCTATCTGCAAGGGCCGCTCCTCTGTCACCACATCACCATGGCAACGTCATGTCACTCTGTCCCTGTCGCCGGCTGTCTGTATCTTTAATTACGTTCAGACAAAAGTCGGTGTCTTGTGTTTTTTTCTATCTTCTTCCTTTTCACATTCTCCCCATCGGAACGTCCCTCCCAGCTCGGGCTGCGTGATTAGCGTTCGTCGGAGGGATTTGCATAAGAACAGTGAGACCGTGGCGGCGGCGCTGTGGCATAGGAGACCCCAGGAGAGATTAGCGACATTAGCATGCTGGAGCCTACAGGGCTCAAGCTACAGCTAACGGTGTCTATGCAGGAGATTGTCTGACTTGTTCTGCTACTCACAGACAGGCTCTATACAAAGAAACATGGACAGTTGGAAGTTGGACATAAGTTTCCTATGGACCTAGTACTTTCTCTATCCTTAGGGTCCCCAGACCTGGGTTAGGTTAAGTTCAAGTCTTTTCAGTGTTAGTGTTACAAGAGCTGCTTGTTTTCCAAGGGGCATGTCTTGATTTCCTGTCCGCCTATGGGGTCGTTGGCTTGGGGATTTTATATGCCTTTGACAGGAAAGGGAAATACACGAATTCATCTCAATACTCATACCACTAAACACATCTGACCACGGAGATGAGATTGAGCTGATCACTCATTCTCAGAGAATCACCTCCTTGTAAAATGGGAATTGTCCTGCAGCTCCTCCTGAGGTCCGGAATGCAATCACTTCACTGTACTGAAGGGAATCAACATTGAGAGAATGGAGTGAAAATCACAGCCACGCACATCAAATCAAAACAAATCAAATCAAATGTATTTATATAGCCCTTCGTACATCAGCTGATATCTCAAAGTGCTGTACAGAAACCCAGCCTAAAACCCCAAACAGCAAACAATGCAGGTGTAAAAGCACGGTGGCTAGGAAAAACTCCCTAGAAAGGCCAAAACCTAGGAAGAAACCTAGAGAGGAACCAGGCTATGTGGGGTGGCCAGTCCTCTTCTGGCTGTGCCGGGTAGAGATTATAACAGAACATGACCAAGATGTTCAAATGTTCATAAATGACCAGCATGGTCGAATAATAATAAGGCAGAACAGTTGAAACTGGAGCAGCAGCACAGTCAGGTGGACTGGGGACAGCAAGGAGTCATCATGTCAGGTAGTCCTGGGGCACGGTCCTAGGGCTCAGGTCCTCCGAGAGAGAGAAAGAAAGAGAGAATTAGAGAGAGCATATGTGGGGTGGCCAGTCCTCTTCTGGCTGTGCCGGGTGGAGATTATAACAGAACGTGGCCAAGATGTTCAAATGTTCATAAATGACCAGCATGGTTGAATAATAGTAAGGCAGAACAGTTGAAACTGGAGCAGCAGCATGGCCAGGTGGACTGGGGACAGCAAGGAGTCATCATGTCAGGTAGTCCTGGGACATGGTCCTAGGGCCCAGGCCAGTTGAAACTGGAGCAGCAGCATGGCCAGGTGGACTGGGGACAGCAAGGAGTCATCATGTCAGGTAGTCCTGGGGCATGGTCCTAGGGCTCAGGTCCTCCGAGAGAGAGAAAGAAAGTGAGAAGGAGAGAATTAGAGAACGCACACTTAGATTCACACAGGACACCGAATAGGACAGGAGAAGTACTCCAGATATAACAAACTGACCCTAGCCCCGACACAAACTACTGCAGCATAAATACTGGAGGCTGAGACAGGAGGGGTCAGGAGACACTGTGGCCCCATCCGAGGACACCCCGGACAGGGCCAAACAGGAAGGATATAACCCCACCCACTTTGCCAAAGCACAGCCCCCACACCACTAGAGGGATATCTTCAACCACCAACTTACCATCCTGAGACAAGGCCGAGTATAGCCCACAAAGATCTCCGCCACAGCACAACCCAAGGGGGGGGCGCCAACCCAGACAGGCTGACCACAACAGTGAATCAACCCACCCAGGTGACGCACCCCCAGGGACGGCATGAGAGAGCCCCAGTAAGCCAGTGACTCAGCCCCCGTAACAGGGTTAGAGGCAGAGAATCCCAGTGGAAAGAGGGCAACCGGCCAGGCAGAGACAGCAAGGGCGGTTCGTTGCTCCAGAGCCTTTCTGTTCACCTTCCCACTCCTGGGCCAGACTACACTCAATCATATGACCCACTGAAGAGATGAGTCTTCAGTAAAGACTTAAAGGTTGAGACCGAGTTTGCGTCTCTGACATGGGTAGGCAGACCGTTCCATAAAAATGGAGCTCTATAGGAGAAAGCCCTGCCTCCAGCTGTTTGCTTAGAAATTCTAGGGACAATTAGGAGGCCTGCGTCTTGTGACCGTAGCGGACGTGTAGGTATGTACGGCAGGACCAAATCAGAGAGATAGGTAGGAGCAAGCCCATGTAATGCTTTGTAGGTTAGCAGTAAAACCTTGAAATCAGCCCTTGCTTTGACAGGAAGCCAGTGTAGAGAGGCTAGCACTGGAGTAATATGATCAAATTTTTTGGTTCTAGTCAGGATTCTAGCAGCCGTATTTAGCACTAACTGAAGTTTATTTAGTGCTTTATCCGGGTAGCCGGAAAATAGAGCATTGCAGTAGTCTAACCTAGAAGTGACAAAAGCATGGATTAATTTTTCTGCATCATTTTTGGACAGAAAGTTTCTGATTTTTGCAATGTTACGTAGATGGAAAAAAGCTGTCCTCGAAATGGTCTTGATATGTTCTTCAAAAGAGAGATCAGGGTCCAGAGTAACGCCGAGGTCCTTCACAGTTTTATTTGAGACGACTGTACAACCATTAAGATTAATTGTCAGATTCAACAGAAGATCTCTTTGTTTCTTGGGACCTAGAACAAGCATCTCTGTTTTGTCCGAGTTTAATAGTAGAAAGTTTGCAGCCATCCACTTCCTTATGTCTGAAACACATGCTTCTAGCGAGGGCAATTTTGGGGCTTCACCATGTTTCATTGAAATGTACAGCTGTGTGTCATCCGCATAGCAGTGAAAGTTTACATTATGTTTTCGAATAACATCCCCAAGAGGTAAAATATATAGTACATTTACATTTACATTTAAGTCATTTAGCAGACGCTCTTATCCAGAGCGACTTACAAATTGGTGCGTTCACCTTAAGACATCCAGTGGAACAGCCACTTTACAATAGTGCATCTAAATCTTTTAAGGGGGTGAGAAGGATTACTTTATCCTATCCTAGGTATTCCTGAAAGAGGTGGGGTTTCAGGTGTCTCCGGAAGGTGGTGATTGACTCCGCTGTCCTGGCGTCGTGAGGGAGTTTGTTCCACCATTGGGGGGCCAGAGCAGCGAACAGTTTTGACTGGGCTGCGCGGGAACTGTACTTCCTCAGTGGTAGGGAGGCGAGCAGGCCAGAGGTGGATGAACGCAGTGCTCTTGTTTGGGTGTAGGGCCTGATCAGAGCCTGGAGGTACTGAGGTGCCGTTCCCCTCACAGCTCCGTAGGCAAGCACCATGGTCTTGTAGCGGATGCGAGCTTCAACTGGAAGCCAGTGGAGAGAGCGGAGGAGCGGGGTGACGTGAGAGAACTTGGGAAGGTTGAACACCAGACGGGCTGCGGCGTTCTGGATGAGTTGTAGGGGTTTAATGGCACAGGCAGGGAGCCCAGCCAACAGCGAGTTGCAGTAATCCAGACGGGAGATGACAAGTGCCTGGATTAGGACCTGCGCTGCTTCCTGTGTGAGGCAGGGTCGTACTCTGCGGATGTTGTAGAGCATGAACCTACAAGAACGGGCCACCGCCTTGATGTTAGTTGAGAACGACAGGGTGTTGTCCAGGATCACGCCAAGGTTCTTAGCGCTCTGGGAGGAGGACACAATGGAGTTGTCAACCGTGATGGCGAGATCATGGAACGGGCAGTCCTTCCCCGGGAGGAAGAGCAGCTCCGTCTTGCCGAGGTTCAGCTTGAGGTGGTGATCCGTCATCCACACTGATATGTCTGCCAGACATGCAGAGATGCGATTCGCCACCTGGTCATCAGAAGGGGGAAAGGAGAAGATTAATTGTGTGTCGTCTGCATAGCAATGATATGAGAGACCATGTGAGGTTATGACAGAGCCAAGTGACTTGGTGTATAGCGAGAATAGGAGAGGGCCTAGAACAGAGCCCTGGGGGACGCCAGTGGTGAGAGCGCATGGTGAGGAGACAGATTCTCGCCACGCCACCTGGTAGGAGCGACCTGTCAGGTAGGACGCAACCAAGCGTGGGCCGCGCCGGAGATGCCCAACTCGGAGAGGGTGGAGAGGAGGATCTGATGGTTCACAGTATCGAAGGCAGCCGATAGGTCTAGAAGGATGAGAGCAGAGGAGAGAGAGTTAGCTTTAGCAGTGCGGAGGGCCTCCGTGATACAGAGAAGAGCAGTCTCAGTTGAATGACTAGTCTTGAAACCTGACTGATTTGGATCAAGAAGGTCATTCTGAGAGAGATAGCGGGAGAGCTGGCCAAGGACGGCACGTTCAAGAGTTTTGGAGAGAAAAGAAAGAAGGGATACTGGTCTGTAGTTGTTGACATCGGAGGGATCGAGTGTAGGTTTTTTCAGAAGGGGTGCAACTCTCGCTCTCTTGAAGACAGAAGGGACGTAGCCAGTGGTCAGGGATGAGTTGATGAGCGAGGTGAGGTAAGGGAGAAGGTCTCCGGAAATGGTCTGGAGAAGAGAGGAGGGAATAGGGTCAAGCGGGCAGGTTGTTGGGCGGCCGGCCATCACAAGACGCGAGATTTCATCTGGAGAGAGAGGGGAGAAAGAGGTCAGAGCACAGGGTAGGGCAGTGTGAGCAGAACCAGCGGTGTCGTTTGACTTAGCAAACGAGGATCGGATGTCGTCGACCTTCTTTTCAAAATGGTTGACGAAGTCATCGGGAGGGGGGGGGGGGGAATTCAGGAGGGAGGAGAAGGTGGCAAAGAGCTTCCTAGGGTTAGAGGCAGATGCTTGGACTTTAGAGTGGTAGAAAGTGGCTTTAGCAGCAGAGACAGAAGAGGAAAATGTAGAGAGGAGGGAGTGAAAGGATGCCAGGTCCGCAGGGAGGCGAGTTTTCCTCCATTTCCGCTCGGCTGCCCGGAGCCCTGTTCTGTGAGTTCGCAATGAGTCTTTGAGCCACGGAGCAGGAGGGGAGGACCGAGCCGGCCTGGAGGATAGGGGACATAGAGAATCAAGGGATGCAGAAAGGGAGGAGAGGAGGGTTGAGGAGGCAGAATCAGGAGATAGGTTGGAGAAGGTTTGAGCAGAGGGAAGAGATGATAGGATGGAAGAGGAGAGAGTAGCGGGGGAGAGAGAGCGAAGATTGGGACGGCGCGATACCATCCGAATAGGGGCAGTGTGGGAAGTGTTGGATGAGAGCAAGAGGGAAAAGGATACAAGGTAGTGGTCGGAGACTTGGAGGGGAGTTGCAGTGAGGTTAGTGGAAGAACAGCATCTAGTAAAGATGAGGTCGAGCGTATTGCCTGCCTTGTGAGTAGTGGGGGAAGGTGAGAGGGTGAGGTGAAAAGAGGAGAGGAGTGGAAAGAAGGAGGCAGAGAGGAATGAGTCAAAGGTAGACGTGGGGAGGTTAAAGTCGCCCAGAACTGTGAGAGGTGAGCCATCCTCAGGAAAGGAGCTTATCAAGGCATCAAGCTCATTGATGAACTCTCCGAGGGAACCTGGAGGGCGATAAATGATAAGGATGTTAAGCTTGAAAGGGCTGGTAACTGTGACAGCATGGAATTCAAAGGAGGCGATAGACAGATGGGTAAGGGGAGAAAGAGAGAATGACCACTTGGGAGAGATGAGGATCCCGGTGCCACCACCCCGCTGACCAGAAGCTCTCGGGGTGTGCGAGAACACGTGGGCGGACGAAGAGAGAGCAGTAGGAGTAGCAGTGTTATCTGTGGTGATCCATGTTTCCGTCAGTGCCAAGAAGTCGAGGGACTGGAGGGAGGCATAGGCTGAGATGAACTCTGCCTTGTTGGCCGCAGATCGGCAGTTCCAGAGGCTACCGGAGACCTGGAACTCCACGTGGGTCGTGCGCGCTGGGACCACCAGATTAGAGTGGCCGCGGCCACACGGTGTGGAGCGTTTGTATGGTCTGTGCAGAGAGGAGAGAACAGGGATAGACAGACACATAGTTGACAGGCTACAGAAGAGGCTACGCTAATGCAAAGGAGATTGGAATGACAAATGGACTACACGTCTCGAATGTTCAGAAAGTTAAGCTTACGTAGCAGGAATCTTATTGACTAAAATAATTCAAATGATACAGTACTGCTGAAGTAGGCTAGCTGGCAGTGGCTGCGTTGTTGTTGTTCTATCTCTCTATAGTGCTGTTTCTTGTATTATGGTCTCTTGTTTCTTTAGAGGTTTCACTTTGTTGTCCTTTTTCTTTTCCTTTTTCTTCTGTCCTTATTTTGTCTTCCTTTCTTCTGTTAACTAGATATTTTTTGTTGTTATTCTTTGTAAGCTAGCTAGCTTCTTCCAGGAGAGTCCCTAGCAACTGCTTAGCAACAAGTAAACAATTCAGCTAGCAATTCAGCTAGCTAAGATAACTGTACAATTTTATGAAAAATAGTTACTTCTTCAAAAGCCTGTCTTTTTGGTTTGTTCCTTGTTTTGTCTTCTATTGAGTCTTGCAGTTTTCTCTTGATTTTTTCGATGTACTTCACTCTAAAAAAACATTTAAATCTCAATATATACAGGAGCTCATTTTTCAGCAGCTGCTCAATTTGGAACTCCGGAACACATATAGAATAGTGAAAACAATAGTGGTCCTAAAACAGAACGTGGAGGAACACCGAAATTTACAGTTGATTTGTCAGAGGACAAACCATTCACAGAGACAAACTGATATCTTTCCGACAGATAAGATCTAAACCAGGCCAGAACATGTCCGTGTAGACCAATTTGGGTTTCCAATCTCTCCAAAAGAATGTGGTGATCGATGGTATCAAAAGCAGCACTAAGGTCTAGGAGCACGAGGACAGATGCAGAGCCTCGGTCCGATGCCATTAAAATGTCATTTACCACCTTCGCAAGTGCCGTCTCAGTGCTATGATGGGGTCTAAAACCAGACTGAAGCATTTCGTATACATTGTTTGTCTTCAGGAAGGCAGTGAGTTGCTGCGCAACAGCCTTCTCTAAAATTTTTGAGAGGAATGGAAGATTCGATATAGGCCGATAGTTTTTTATATTTTCTGGGTCAAGGTTTGGCTTTACATACATACATACATACATACATACATTCATTCATTCATTCATTCATTCAGACTCACTCTGTGTCACAGTCCATCAGCAGCAATGCCCAGCCTTGGCTGAGAAACTTGCTTGGCCTAGCCTGGGGTTGAGACCACCACACAGCTTGGATTGGCCTCAGCCATAAATAGGCAGCAATATTTCGCTGACAGTGGTGTGAGTGCGCAGATACATCACAGAGAGAGGCCACCGCTATCATCAGGGGATATAGAGGGAGAGGGACGCTGTCCATCTTCCTCCTCTGGGCAGGAGTCTGGCACAGAGACAACACAGGGCGCAGAGTTGGCGGCTGACCTAGGGTTGTCACTAGTTACCACAGCCAAAAAGCCATAACTATGGCTAAACCCCGTCTATTTCTACAATTTCCCTTCTTAAAATCTGCTTTAAACCCTAACCTTAACCACACTGCTAACCTTATGTCTAATCCTAACCTTATATGATGA